>NW_027191427.1:2791324-2864040 GCF_041956435.1 Mycothermus thermophilus
TCTCTCTCTCTCTCTCTCTCTCTCTCTCTCTCTCTCTCTCTCTCTCTCTCTCTCTCTCTCTCTCTCTCTCTCTCTCTCTCTGTCTGTCTGTCTTTTTTGGTCTTCGTAACTTTGACACGTTTAATTGATGACCCTGATGATGATCACCGATCAACCCATCCTCTACCACTTGGTGATGAGGATCGAGTTCGCAACTTGAGATACTTTCTCTCTTCCGTTGACTAAGACCTCCAACGGATTGACTCTAGGGAGTCTGTCGGCGGTGTTTCTTCTCTGTATGTCCTTCAGGGCGAACTCGGTGTTGATGTCCCACGAGCCAATGGAGATGCCGAAATGGGTGTGGAAGGGAAGGCGGCTCAGCGGCGCTTGCTCGCGGCGTGTCTGAACACAGGGAAATCTCAACCAAACACAAGAAGGAAAAAGTGAAGAAAACACAGCGCTAAATTTTTGGACTTGTCGAGAGGAAGAAACACAAAAGATAAGGGAGAAAACAAAATGGCCCTTCTTCACTTTTCGCTCCTTGCCATGCTTTTCTTTTCGCGCGGCTCGACTTACACACAGCACCCCTCCCCCTCACTCCGGGTCCGGGTCGGAGGGCGGGCGCCATTGACGTGTGAGCGCGTTATTGGCTGCTTTTTTGCCCGCCCGCCTCCCGGGGGCGAGGCGACCTCACTTGCTTGTGTGCTTTCTGCTTCTGCTTCGGGGGTAACCTACCAGGTTGATGGTGAAAATGATGAATGAGGGGAGGAGGGGCACGCGTCTTTTCTCAGTTTTATTCTCCCAGACACACAGACAGATACGCGCGCACACACACACACCGTTTTTCTCTCCGGCCTTGGCTTGGTGCAAAGACATATTGCGCGCATACCTTCCTACGATGTAATGCATAGGTGCGCGGGTGCCAAGTCAACCTGCCCGATGATGTCGTTGTAAAATTGTGGACGAGAGTATGGCAAAGGTCAAGTTCCGTCTCTGGGATTTGACTTGACACCATCGGGATCTACTTGTAAGCTGGGGTACCTCAATAGATCAGGTATAGAAGATGGCTAGACTGTTCCCTTTATCTCTTTCTTGGATAAATCCATAACAGCCATGCGATATGGATTTGGTACTCTTCAAGGCTTTGGATATTTCCCATCCAGCAGCCAGGCGGTCTTGCACCGTCACAGGTACATGAAAGATTCTTCGACACCTACCGCCATGAAACGGATTTGTGGTTTCCGCTCTTCCAGCAATCGCCAGGATGAGTCCACGCTTGAGAAGTCGAGGTCGGCGCATACATGTCCATAGTGATTGCATGTCGAGAATCTGACCGTGACTGGGTTGGGCATTGGACGACACCGCGGTGTGACGAGGTGCTAGTCTCATTTCCCATGGTTCCGTCACGCAAGCAACTCTCCTATTTCTGTTCGTTGTCGGCCTTCAGTTCTCTCTTCGTGTGGAAGGAATGATACCAAGACAGCCCTTGTTCCTACATGGCGATCAGCAGTAGCCGAAGCCGCTAATCGGTCCAGTCCATCACCAAACCAGGCAACCAAAGTCGAATATCACAGGGAGCATTGCCGCCTCGGGAGGGCAAACCAGCGGTCATACGAACTGCTCTATTTTTGCTGCACAACCTCCCAACCTTCCCCAGGACAGCCGGCTTGACCGACCCGCCCATCATCACCATCCTCATCTCAACATCACCGTCCACAAGCAGACTCGCCAGGAGGGTATCATTACCGCAGGGGCGGCCAGAGAAACCCGAGTCGTATTCCTATCTTCCGAGGCGCCGTGCGTGCGGACCTCGGCAGGCCGTCGACGATGGAGGCCAGTATCGACTCGTAGTAGCAGTAGTAGAAGATGGCCAATGCAAAGATGCTTCCGAACGCCGTCCGTTCCCTCGCAATTCCCCTCCGCGGCCGCTTCCCAACACCCGGACCCAAACCATGAGGACAATCAACGATACGACTTCTGGAACCTCGCGCGGGCACCCCGACCACCAAACTTCTTGGGCTCGCAACGCCTTGGGTCGGCGACTAGCAAGCTGCGGTCGAACTGGATGAGGGCGGACTTGAGGGTGTTCTTCGAGTGCTCATCGACATACTTGGCGTAGTAGGCGATCTGCGAAAAGGGCATCCACGTGTCAGTATTATTTCGCTCTCTCTGGTCGTTTCTTTTCTCTTCTCTTCACGTCGTCAATCGAGGGGGGATAATCGAGGGGGCACTAACGATAGCCTTGGCGATCTGTTCCAAATCTTTGTTAGCATTCTGCTTCCCACAAACGAGCCTTGAGAGGGGATCCGCGAAAACGTACAGCCTGGCGCGTAGCATAGACCTGGGAGGTGTGACCACCACCGGAAACCCGGATGCGGATGTCGACGTCGGCGAACTTATCGGTGCCCAGGATGAGGATAGGCTCGTAGAGCTTCGCCCGGAGGATCTCGGGGGCGAACAGCTTGAGCGGCTTGCCGTTCACACGGATGAGGCCCTTGCCGGCGACGCAGCGCGCCACGGCTGCAATGAGAAAAAGTTGTCAGCAAGAGATCATTTTCGACTGAATCGAGACCGATTGAGGCATCGCGTGCATACCGGTGGCATTCTTCTTCTTGCCGAACACTTGAACTGCTTGGGTCGCCATTTTGTGCTGGTTCTGGCAAGATAGGCTTCCTGCTTGTCGGTTCGCGGACTGGGGATTTTGGTCGTGCTCCAAAATTTGTGTGTGGAGGGGAAATCGGGATGGGGCTAGCGGCAGTCACGTGGCTGAGCTCTGTGGCTCGTGGGAAAGGGCGTGGCTGCACGTTGGGTTTGGCCCGCTTTTCTCTCGGCGCCGGGATGTGGGTCTTTCCGGTGCAACAAGCCGGCCATGGGCCGTGCGCTCCCGTCTCCGAGTGTGAGAGTCCGGCATTCCATGAGGATTCCAAACACAAATCTCACTCCCATTATCAAGACATACCGTATACCTACTGTAGTGAGCGTCTAGGAGTTAGAGACAGCTTGGTCCCTTACCAATGAGCTCTCTGGACATTTTCAGGGGGTAGGTTGACATCTGCATGGTTTGGAATCTTTGAGGCTGGCTGTTCATCAAACCTACTAACTACCCCGTCCATTACGCAATACCTGAGGCTTGAACCTAAGATTGCTTGAAAAAGAACTGGTCTTGAGGACAGACTTTGACCCCATGTTGGTCGGTTTACAAAACAGTGTTTTGCCCGCTTTTGTTTCGGTCTGTCTTGACAAGGCGCTCGCGACGGAATTCGAAATACGCCAGATTACGCCGTACTCCGTGTGTATACATGCCAGCCGACCACGCTCAGCCAACTGGCACGGCTCCTTTTTTCACGATATGGCGTGGCAGAACAGTCTGCGCCTCATCATCCTTGGGTGATGAGTGACGTGACCAGAGACGACTTGGGCCAACATCCAACCATCCAACCTGGTCGAAAGGCTGAGGGCCTGCGTTTGCGAGCACTTCAATTCAACCCATCTTCAGAAATCTAGACAAAACTCTAGACAACGCTCCTGTGTCGGCCAGCGACCATTTGGCCCCTCAGTTTTGTCTTCTGAGGGGTCATTGACAAATGCACAGTAAGACGGCCCAAGATTCCTTCGGGGGATGCGCGTTTTGCAACTGCTTCCTCGACGGCTTGGCTGACATCCGAGCAGGGCGTCATTGGGGTTGCCAAGGCGGCCAAGTCCCGGAAGACCCGACTCAGCCACGGAAGCCAACGTTTTGTTGCGTGTGCGTCAACGTGTGCCAACTCGCCAAGTCACACGGTATGCATTCTGCCCAACATGCAGTTTTGCGCTGTTCCGGCACGTCGGATTGCCGAGCAATGCTGCGCCTTCAGCTTGGTTTGGCACAGTGTCCAAAACCGGCTTTTGTCCTGCCGTCATTCATCTTGCTCTGTTCTGGCTTTGTCTCGCATCATCTCTTACTCACCAACCACCATCTCCTCTCCGTCACCGAACTCAAACCGCCACATTCTTCCACATCTGACCACCGCTTGCCGTCATCAACTTCCCCCGTCGACGGCTCACCTAAAACACCTACACGTATACGCGACACTTGAACCAAACGCAGCGATAGTATCGACACTTCGATCGTTGAGTGCTCTCGCCTAGAAAATGGCGCCAGTGGTCGAGCAGTTGGCCACGATAGCCAAGCGCGCAGACGGGTATGACCAGGCAATATCACCCCTCGATATGAATCGCATCTTGCTAACAACTCCTCCAGTTGCGGTCAGGGCCTGTACCGTGGCGCCGACGGCTATTGCTACTACTACAATTCATCATGGTATTGGTGGGGACGCTGGGTGTTCGCCGGGCTGGCGGTCCTCTTCGTCATCATCGTCTTCCTGGCCCTATTGTACGTCGCGCGCACCCGCACCCTTCGAAATCGCATCTAAATGAGGCAGTACGCTAACGGACTTGCAGCCGCAACTCGCGCCGTCGCAGGAGAATGGGACAAACGCCTTTGTACGGGACGGGCTGGATGGCGCCTGCCCCGCCGCCGCCTTACTACCCGCCGCCTCCGCAGTACAGCGCTCAAGATCCCAATGCCTATAAGATGGGCTCCTACTACGCCGGTCAAGAACAGGGTGTGAGCACGGAGACCCCTATTCAGCCGCCTCCTCACACCTACCAGCCTCCCACCGCCGGCCCTTCTTCGTACCAGCCCCAGAACGACTATGCGCCGCCGCCGGGCCCCCCGCCGGGCCATGTCGCCAAGTAGTAGATGTCGAGCGATGATGTACGTATCGGATGGAGGAAGAGGTTGCGCGGGGACACAGCGTTGTTTGTGAAACGGTACAGGTTACTGGGAGGGAACATTCCTTTTTTGAATGACGGGAAGCGAAGACACATACGCGCAGCAGGATTGACGGCGTCTTGAGATGGTTGGGTATCAGTCGTTTTCCTTGTTATCGGCATTTTCTTGTTATTGTATTGCGATGGACAAGCGGGTGGCTCTCTCTGCTTTGGCATGTTGATGAAAAAGAGCGATGGTCATGGAGCTCGTTTCCTCGGGCTCGGTAGCGAAGGTATGATAGGTACTTTAATTTGATATATGATGCCCACAGTTTATTCCTAGCATTTCATTTTGACCTTGGGTCTCGGTTGGCGCTACCTATGAAGCTATGGGAGCACAGGGCAATGCGTGTTTCCACGAAGTCCAGCCCTACGGGACATCCCTAGTCGGTTCAACAAACATCTTGCCATACCTAGTTCACAGTAATGCTGGCGATGGGTAACAACAAGGCAAAACGGTGTGGGCGAACGTCACGCACGACATCCAGAAGACAAGTTGGACACATCATTAGCTCATGAAACGGCTGTTACATTCATCTTAAATCCCGAATCAAGGAGCGTTTGCTGGTCCCCACTTGTTCCACCAAAACGTGAACGGGACGAACGTTCCCGCGACAAAGGCTGGCGTTTCACTTACCATGCCTCAGCGATGCGACAGCCGGTGCGATGTGCGACGTGCGGCTGGGTTGCTTGATCTCAGGGGCGTGTTACCGGGCTCTTCTCTGAACTCCACATTGCACGCATCTTTGTGCTCCACGGTGCTCGTGGACGATGGTGTGCAAGCTTTCCAGATGAATCGCTGTTTTAAAGATATGGCAGTGCTTTGTCGGAGCAGAGGATGGTGGGACAAAGTTGGTTGGCCGTCAAGGACTTTGAGCCAGCGGCTGATGGGGGAGAAGGTGGTCTGGGTTTGGGGCCGGGAGGATCCGAAAAGACGAATGGGTGTCGGAGGGTGGTGAAACAAAAAGACGTTGGTTCTGGTTGTTTTATTTCGAGGTTTTCATGCCATCGACGTTCTTGCACCTGGCCTACGTACCAGGTAGCAGACTTCGATGTATAGCCTCTATTTCACCTCACCTTTCCAGCTGCCCGTTTTGTATTACAGACTTTCGTCTTTTCAACAGCGGAAATAGACTTGGCGAAACTGATGGTGCAGTTGCGGGCAGAAGCACGCAAGAGTCTTGCGAGGGCACCAGACCTGAAATTAACCAACCCGCCGCATCCAAGCAGACCGGTGGACGACGGAACGCAGTTCCGTCCTGCACGTCCTCGGGCTGAACCATGAGTTGAGTCTGGTTCAAAGATTCCTTTCGAAAGTGTTCCTTGCGGTGACCTGATGCAATACGAAGAGATGAACGAGTTGTCAAAATGGAAGCGCTTGACGTCATAGACGTTTTTAGACGTGTTCGCGGCTCTTGAATCATAGAGTTTGCCACATGGAATCGAAAGTCGAGGTTCTTGTTCTTTGAATAGATTCCAGCTTTTCTTTCAGGTCAGACACTGGCGCACCAACACTAGAACGGTTGGCCCCTGTTGTCAGCATGCGAGCATTGCGCCGGTACCTGCAGCACGGCAGCCGAGGGGCGAGGGAGCAAAATCAACCAATCAACGTCAGTCCATGCCACTGTTCCTGCACTTTAACCTTTTGCAGGTGCGCGCCAACCCTGTTCTGGGCTGCAGTCCGCCCCAAACCAGCCAGCCTCCGCCGCTGACTGTGCGAGCGTGCGCGGACTTTCCTCCTTTCCATCCCGTCCCGTTGACGGCTCATCCCTCCTTTTGACTGACTGATTGTTCTTGTTTCCACTCCCAAGCCTCGTCGCCGTCAATTTTCTTCCGCCCGTGGAAGACGGCCATAGCCACGCCCTCTGTACTTTCGTTTCCAAAACTTTGGCTTTGAATTGGGACGGCCGTCGCTCGACTCCATCCCTGTCCCTTTTGCTCTCCTTTTTCTCCTCGACGACCCGCGCTCATTTCAACAACCGCATTATTCTTGTCGCTTCCTTTGCGATCGCAGTCAGCTCAGTGTCGCCACTACGTATTTTTACACGCCGCCGAGTCGTTGCCCCTGATATTTGATTGTTGAGGACTCCGAGGTCTTTAAACATCCCGACGAGACCTGCCTTTCAGAAGCGTTGTCCACCGAGTCGCGAGTCGCAGAGACACGGCATCACGTTTCAAGACGATCACACAAAGCACACTACCGCAAGGCGCACAATGGAGGCGTAGCGTTCGCTGGATAAAGTTGTTCGAAACGGCCCATGCAAATCTGGGCCATCTTAACTTAGCAGACGGCATTTTTGGTTGTCTTGGACACGGCGCAATCCCGATCGCGGAGACACGCGAAGATCGGGCAAGATGCCGCCGGTCGATGTGGCGATGGCGCAGAGTTTGAGGAGGGGGTTTTTGGATCTATTCGTGGCCAGTCTGCAACCGGCGATCCAAAGGAGAAGCTTGACCGACCAGATCAATGATGTGAGCACCGCGTTTTCCAGCTGGGACAACTGCATGCTCGTCGACTATTGCAAGTACGTTTTGACCGTCGGGTCCCCTTTCTAGCGGCGTCGCCGCAGCGCTGACAACTCTATCAGGTGGCCCGTGATTTCACTCATTGCCATCGCTGGCTGCATCATTATTGGTGTCATTTGGTGCATCATCCGCTGCGCTTGCTGCGGTCTCTCATGTTGCTGCTCATGCTTCTCATGCCTTAAGTGCTGCGGCGACTGCTGCGGCTGCTGCGACCCCCCGAGAGGCAGCCGCCGCAAGTACCTCGACGAGCCCTACATTCCGCCGAACCATGGAGACGCCTACAAATCTCACGAGCCTATGCATGCAGGATTTGGTCCTCCAGCAGCCGCCGCTGCGCCAGCGAAGAAACAGCCGGATTATCCTCAATACGCCATCTTTGAGTCGAGCAGCAAGAAGGATGATGATGCTCTGCCGGCCATGCCCAGCTGGGAGACAGCTGAACAGACGAAGGTGATTGTGGAGGAGGAGGAGGGTGTTGAGATGAACGCGCTAAAGAAGCCAGAGGCGGGCGCCGCCGCGGCTGGTGCTGCTGCTGGCGCAGCGATGGGGGCATCCGGAGCTCGGTCTCCGACCGGCTCACGGTCCCCGGTGCCTCCGAGTCCAGGCCACCACAGTCCTGCACCCCGCAGCCCGGGACTCCGTAGTCCCTATGGGGCGCCAGATCAAGGCCCAGGGCCCGGCGGATACTTCCCCGCCAATGGGATGGATAGGAATGATCCTTATGCCCAAGGCGCACCATCATACAACCAGCCGGCAATGGGATACAACCAGGCAGGCCGCGGGTATGGAGCTGGCCCAGGGAGGCAACCGCAAAGGGACTACGCTAGCGACCCTTATAACGACATTTACGATGCGTATGGAGACAACACCGACGGGTATGGAGACACTGCCGCCGGGTACGGCAATAATGCTACTGGCTACGGCAGCAACACTGCCGGGTACGGTAACAGCAGTAACGCTGGATACGGCAACAATGCCACCGGTTACGGCAGCAGCACGACCGGGTACGGCAACAGCGCCAGCGGCTACGGCGCGTCCAGCGACTACACAGCCCCCGCCAGGATGCCCGAACCCTACGACAACTATGCCGCCTCCAACAAAACACCCTACCCAGACAACTACAACAACAACAGCAACAGCAACCCCTACTCCCAGTCCAGCCAAGGCTACGGCACCGCCCGTCAACAATCCCCGCATGCCGCACCAGCAGCCGCCGCGGCCGGCTACGGCATGCCGCGCCACGGAACCCCCAGCAACGACACTCGCCGGTCTCCTGCTCCTCAGGGCGGCGCGTACGGCGGCAGCGGCAGCGCGAGCGGTAACGGCTACGGCGCGGCCCGCGGCCCGTCACCGAGGGGGTACTCGCCCTCCCCCGGCCCCGGCGCGACCAGCCCCAGCAACGCGGGCTACGGCTACGGCGATAGCAACGGCAGCGCAGCCGCGGCTGGGGGGTTTGACTTCTCGGCGGGCGCGTACAGCCGGCCGCCGACCGCACGGAAAAATACCGGCGGCGGAGGAGGAGGAGCAGCACCGTATCCGGGGTCAGGGCAAGGAGGGAGGGGCGGGAATGCCGGCGGTGGCGGGTATTCGGGGTATAGGGGCTACTAAGTAGCAACTAACTGGGTCACTTGGCTCGTCTGGTATGACTTGCACTTGCTTGCTGGATGTGGATTGAACGGGCGCTTTTGGTGGGTTATGTTTCGGTTTTTCTTTTTGTTGCTTTTCACCTAGGGTCGTGGGGCACGGTACTCCATATAGATGGTGTTCGCCTTGTATTTCTTTTCTTTTTTGGTCTCCCTTTCAGCCAGCTTGTTTTGTGATGGGTTGGTGATCTTGGTGATGATGACCTGATGGGTTACATATCAATGTCTCTGCGTTGGGATGGGTGTGATGTTGTCAGGGGAGGCGATTTGAATGAGCTGCTGTGCAGGATATCTCATGGGGTTTCTCTTCTGTTTCTTGGGATACCTCTTGAGATGTGGGTGGAACTTGGTTCTCTGGGTTGTGGCGTCGCTTGTACCTATGTACAAACTCCGATTCAGTGATGATTCTTTTTTACTCTTGCTGTGTTTCTTGCCTGGTTTTGTTGAGAATTTCCCTTTTCGCCACATTTGCTCTTCTTCCTGTTCATGTCCAGGGGCACACGCAAAACTGGGGCGTTGGGTGGTGCTTTGGCCACAAGGACTTGGATTTGTGGGAGAGGATGGTTGAGACAACGACGCTGGATCAAATCCTCGGCTGACCGGTCTTCTAACTATGGCATGCCATGTCTTGACAGGAGCATCTTACCTTAGTGGTGTCGTGTCAAATGCGTTGTTTGTGGTGTCGGTTGATAACAGTGAACACCAACAAGCCAGGCATCAGCGTTTGGATTGAATAGCTCTGACCATTGAGAGCGAGCTGTCGAGCAAAGCAGGTAGCAAATAATTCGTTTCTTTCCCCTACGAACCGCAACCGCTCCAGAGCAGAGCTGGTGCGGATACTTAATTTCGGACAAAGCTCCAATTCCTCGCCCCCTCCTTTTCTTCGACTCGGCGCTCGCGGTATGCGATATACTCTGTGACGGGCCAATCCATCGAAGGGTCCGACCCCGCCGCGCCCAGAACGATGTGTTTGGCCACGACAGTGGGTTTGACAGGGGATAATAAATATCCCGGTGTTCTGGGATAGGGAGGCTTCATCCACCAAGGGGCCAAGTAGGCATCCATGGGCCGGATAACTCGGCTGCCGGAACTGGAGCTGAGCTGAGCTAGGGGACTCCGTAGGAGCCGATGGGTTCAGCTAGGTGAGGATCAGCCGCCTCCTGAGTCTGCCGTCTGTACATACCTGATTGTTCTCTAGCAATACTCAACAACTCCCAGCCTACGAGAATGTTTCGCTAGGCTCTCTCATAAAAATAAAGAGAGCAAAAAGGGGGAATGTGTCTCGTCGCGTTCCTCGACCAACAAAAAGAAAAACATGGCTTTGCCTTCCACGATTCGGACGGGATTGTATGGAGGTAGGCATGTATGTATTACACCCAGCAATATGAACGTAATACACGCCAGACGGCACGACACAAACGCACGCGCGTAACCCTGTGGGACGTGAGCTTGATAACAAAGCCCATTTGTGAGTTGTCGAAATCGTATCATGTCGTGCTTGGGGCCAGAAGGCGGTCAGAAAGGGCCAAGTTACACAAACATGTCTGCTCCATACGCGAGGAGGGTCCGAACTTGTCGGGGACGGGTCTTCTTCGTGGCCGGGAGGACGACGTAGTATGGGGTACCTATGGATGGATGTAGGAAGTGGCTCAGCCCGGGATGGATGGGGCCCGTCGACCTAGGTGAGACTGGACGCCAACTGTCAAGATCACTTGATGTTTCAACACGACAAAAGCCACTGGCTACTGGTAGGCTGGCGTGGTCGACGTTGTGGCCGGCCTGATATAAAGCGCCCATGGCCTAAGCAGGACAGAGGCGCCGTACGGAACACTCGGTAGATGCCTGGTTGCTAAGTGGGACCAGTTTGTCTGGACAGCCGGGGTCGAACAGAGTTTGTTTGGCTTGGGAATGAGCATGAACAGCGCTGCGTAAATTCCGCTTAACGCGATCGTGTCTGCCTGGGCATTACGAATACAACCTGGAACCCAACGAAGTCAAGGCTGTGTTGGGCAGCCTTTCGGGATGTCATTCGATCTCGGCGCGGCAGAGGGAAACCCTGAGGTTCCGGAGTTGTATGCACAGATCCCATGTCAGGCTGCGGGATGGTGGAAGTCTTGAGCTTTCGGTGACTTCCAGGATGAAGCTAAATCGCTGGGCAATGTGGGGCATCTCTAACCTGTCCCGAATTAGAAAGACCCCTGCAGCCCTGAGGGGCTGGGCTGGATGACGTCCTTGGCCGTTGAAAGTGCTTTTTTGACTTTTTTTGTCCGCTGAGTTTTTCCTCTGCTGCGTGTTTTCATTCTCGTTGACTTGGGAAACGCTGCACCGCTGTACATGTCCGTTGTTTGTGTCTCCTTGATATCAGACATCAATAAATCTGCAGTCTCCACGAGAGGAACTCGGCACTTCGTCAATAAACAACTCAGCTGCGAACTGTGCATCTGACACGGCAGCAGTGAGCACGTCAGGATGCATAAAGAACAGAGCAAAAATGAAGGATTGGCGGGTTCGCTTGGAGCATGACTTGGGGCCTGTCTGCGGCTGAGGCGGTGCCAAAAGGGTTCACACAGCGAGACAGGACTGGACACCCAGGAACCTGCCGGCCGCCACAGGCAACGACCCGTTGCGGCGGGGACAGAATGATTCGTCCTCACACCGTCCTTCTCCGTGGACCAGTCGTTGATCTTCGTCCAGCTCGGCTCCCGGACGCGGGGTCCTTTCTTGGCCTGTTGACTTTGTGTTTCGTCGTTACCTGGTGTGTTGGGCTCCTCCGCGTCATTTTTACCGCGCCGATCCTCTTCGCCTCCCACCCCCTTGGTACCGTCTGGTCGTTCCCGGTTTATGTGTCATGGCCTTCGTTGAAGTAACCGTGCCATTTCAACCCTCGTCTTATATGTACATACGACATACAAGGGCGTGACCCTCCGCAACGCCTACCTTGCCGAAGTACCTGTCAGTCGACGTCACGGATCCCTCGGTTCTGGCCAACTTTCCCTGGTTGGAAGTGTTCAAAGAATCCAGCTGTTGACACCGGGGCTACCAGGAAGCCCTGTCATTCCCTTCTCCAGTCAGGGAGTAACCTCGGTGCCCGACAGAACGGCCCCGAGAACAGACGAGCTGGTTCTCCACAGTCTCTTTCTTCTCCTGTTCCTCTCTTCACAGGACCTGTCTTCGTTCCTTGTTCCCTGCGCCGGCCGTCTCCCTTGCGTTCTGGCCGCCACCGATCTCCGATCCAAGGAAATCATAGCCCAACGCCTGGGCCATTCTGCGTCGTCGGTCTGATCCCTTTTGCGGACCACGGGGTGCCCCTCTCGAGTCGACGCCATGGATTCCTGTAAGTCCTGTCTTCAAAGAGCCCGGAAGGGCGGGCCCATTGCTTGTGTATCCCCGTCCCCTCCGCCGCCCTAAGCCTCAATCGAGACGTTCTGGAGTCCTGTATCGAGGGATCAGCAAGAAGAGGGAAAATACAACCAGGAAAGGGAGTTCGAGAACGAGTCACATATCACCTGAAGGAACCCCGTTCCGTTCAAGGACGCCAGACGACATCTGGAGACGGTGTCGATCTCATACTTTCTTCAGAGCTGAAGAGACGAGACGAGACGGACGAGACGGATGGCCAAAGAATCAGACGAAACCCGACGCAAACAATGTTGTTGACTAAAGAGGGGGGCACTGATGTCATGGGGACGGGGAACCAAAGGCGGCACTTGGGCTTCTTTTCGTCATGTTTGTCAAAACTCACACATCCTCGCTCAGATTGGACCCAGCCGCCAGCCGGCCTTCCTAGCCGGAACCCCGTTACGCCGTCTCCGCCGCCGCAAGCAAACCCCACTGCTTTACCTCCGTCGCCGACAGACAGCACCGTTCAGAGTGTAAGCACCGTCACTACTCGCTTCAGCCAGGACTCCAAGACGTCGTCTCGCTTCGAGTCCACCGCCACCTCGAGTCCACGCTCCTTGATTCCCCCGCCCGAAGACACCCCATGCTTTGACAGCGGCTTCCGGTCACTACAACAGTCACCACCTCCCGTGGGCGACGCTGCTCCTCCCGGTACGCCGCCTCGCGGGCCGCCCGCCGTTACGTCGACGCAACCGACACCTCCACGCCCGCACCGCGGCCGTGCCGACCGCAGCCCCTCGCCGGACCGTCCAACATCCCGAGCCATGCTGCAGCCTCACCAAGTACAGCACCGGCATCTGTCTCCCGGCCCGAAACATGCACGCGGTCGCAGCCTCTCGGCTCAGCCTCCCCCCGTGCGCGGGGTTTCGACAGATGCGCCCCGTGCCGTGTCCGGGCCCCTCTCGGGCCTGCCGCCGTCGGCGCCAACATCGAGCCAGGGAAGTCCGCCAGTCATAGCTGCCGACAAGAAGAAGCCGCGCAAGAGCTGGTTCCCTGGATCTCGGTCCAGAGCCAGCTCGGGCGCCGGCAAGCCTCGTTCGGCCGCTTGGATCCTCACCGATCCCCCTGTCGACTATAACACCACGCCTCTGGTGCAAGGCGAGAAGGTGCCCGAGTTGTGGAACGAGGCGGGAAATGTCTACATCTACGTCCATCCTAAGGAGAGCGGCCAAGGACCATGTTTCAAAGTGGCCGATAATATCTTCAGCAATTCCTCTGTGCTGATTGAGCTCCTGGTAGCCGAAATGATGGCCACGAGCAATCTGGGCGGTGCACCGCAAGCAGGCCCTGTCACCGAGGGCCATCTGTACCTCCCGCTCGGGAACACGGATCTCGAGCGTCTTATCGCGGCTCGCAACCTGTTCGCCTTCTTGACGCACCAGCCACTCGTCGCCACACCCGAGAACCCAACCTTGTTCGCTGCCATCTTGCAGGTGGCAGGTCTGCTGCGGCGTTTCAACTTCAGCAGTCCCGACGGATCGTCGTTCGGCGAACACGTCGATGTCGCCTTCGACGTGCTCTGCGAGACCAGCGGCATCGCCGACGTGCGCCAAAGCCGCGAGAAGACGCTCGAGGCGCTGATCCTGGCCGAGCAGATGAAATCGTGGAACCTGTACAACGAGGCGTTCGCCCACGCTGTCGGCAAGTACGAGTCCCTTCTCGAGCTTAAGTCGCCCTTGTTCGAGCGCATCTCGACCAGTACGCGCCAGCGCCTCGACCGCGCCTACCTGGACCTCAAAAGCCGCCAGACGAGCGTGAACACGCGACTCGAGGCTTTTGAATTCCCCTCGCTCTTCTCGGGCATCGCCAACTCTACGTCCACGGAGGAGTACCGTCACGTCCGGTTCAAGGAGTGGCGGACTTCGTTTGGGAAAATGCGGAGCTTCGTGCTGGGCTACTACAAGACGCTGTTTGGCCACTGGCCTCCGCGTGCCCGCAGCAAGAAGAACTATTTCTCCCAGAGCGGCTTGAACCGCCAGTGCCTCAAAATCTTGTACTCGGACTTTTGCGCCCTGTACGATCTCCTGGTCGATCGGCAGTCCATGACACCCCGTATCATCGGCGAGAAGGCCGAGGCGTCCCAGGACAAGAAGAACAAGGAAAAAGAGGGCGAGGACAGCCAGCAGGATGAGAGAAAGTTGGCTGAGGCGTACATCTCTGCGCTGCGCAGGGTTCTCGACGAGTTCGACAAGTCGTCGCCGCCAGTTTTGCCGCCCATTCCCTTTGACGTGCCCAAACTGCCATCCATGACAGCCATCTACGAGAACTACCACGATCTCCCGGCCAAGAAGCAGGCCAAGTACAGCAAGGCGCTGCAGCCACATGAGACCCAACTCATTCTCATCAAGTCTCGCAATCTGGACACCGACGCCCTCAAGTTGCCCTTCCTCGACGCTTACAAAGAGTTCGAAATACGCGAGGCCAAAGGCGGTCTCCCGAATGATCTTCTCGACCAGCGCATCGGCCACTGGCTCTTTCTGTACGTCGTGATCCAGTCTCTGCCCATGCTGGTCATCGATGCGCCAGGGCTGCGCTACACGGAAGGTGTTGAAGACTTCCTCTGCGAAGCGCCTCAAGGCAATCCTCCATGGACGGAGGACGCTGGTGCCACCCGCAAGATGTGGTTCCAGACCAACGACTCCGCCGTCGTCGAGCTTTCCGCCGACGTGGTCATGTTCTCAGTCGAGGGCATCTACATGCGCTCTCACTGCTGGCTGGCGGCCAAGGAATGGGAGGCTTCCGGAGGAGCGTCCGCCACCGGCCCCGGTTCCTCCGCCGCCGCCATTCTCGGTGCCGACGGCGTCTCCGCACCACTTCAGCCTCCTCATCCAGCCTTCCGCGACATGGAGCCCTACCCTCCAGGACCCGGCTCCGGCACCGACTCGGCCAACCACCGCCGCTCCCAAAGTCCCACCAGCCTCCAACAGCAACTACAACAACCTGGCTCCCGCGCCGGCACTCCTCCCATCACCGCCTCAGCAGCCGCAGCAGCAGCAGCTACCTTATCTCCGCCCACCCTCCCAGCCTCCCGACCCTCTTCGCGCCCTTCGTCCCCGCACCTCCGTCCCACGCTCGCGCCGTCTGCCTCCTCCCCGCACCTGCGCCCGCGCTCCTCCTCCGTCAACGAGCGCGCGCGCCAGGCCATGCGCACAAGCATCGCCATCGGCCTCGAACCCCTGCCCATGCCGGCCGGGCTGGCGCCGCTGGATCCGGGCTACCACCGCACCTCGCGCGTGGTGAGCGTCGGGTCGCCGGGGAGTCCGGGGGTCGATAGCCCCACTGGTGGTAGTTCTGGTGGTGCGCCATCGCCGCCGCTGCTTGTGGCCCCTGGGCATGGGCAGTTGGGGGTGCCTGACCAGCAGCAGCAACAGGGGCCGACGCTTAGGATGAGTAGGTCCGCGGCGTGCTTGAACCCAGGAGCAGCAGGAGGAGGCGAGTTTGTTCCGTACAAGCCCGGTGCCGGTGCCGGTACGCACATGCGCACGTCGAGCTACGGCAGCTTCGTCGGGGCGAACGTCGTCCCTCCGAATGGCCATGGAGGAGGAGCGTTCGGGCACGCGAGTCACGGGAGTTTGGGGTCGCTTGGGCAGCTTCATCATCATCTCCACTTGGGCCCCCACCACCACTATCAGCACCAGCAGAGTCCGTTGAGCGTGTCGACTTCTGTTGGTGGACCGGTCGGTGGTCAGCAAGGGGCGGGAGGAGGAGCGGCGACGGATTCGCCGGTGGGAGGGAGCACGTTTGATGATATTCTGAAGGGGATGGATGGGAAGGAGAAGAAGAAGAAGAAGTTGTTTTTGATTTGATTTGAGTTTTGGTTTTTAGTTGAGGATTAGAGGAAATGGGCTGGGCTGGGCTGGGCTGGGTTGGGAGGTGAGTGTGGTTCTTCTCTGGCCTTGTTGGTCGTGCTCTTTATATCATATTAGATGCTTTTCCTTTTCTAGAGTGGAGGATTCCGGCACAGGATTGGGGCCTTGAGCTCATTATGGGTGTCCTAATGGATGTTTTAGGGGTTTGAAAATGATACATGGAGGGTGGGGCTGGGAAGAACTAGATGCAGGGCTAATGTGGTGGTTGTGTTTATCATAACTCGAGCCCCAAGGGCATCCGTTGACTTTTCTTATTGTTAGATGGGAGCTAGATGATTAGATGTCTATTTGATGACTTCACGTCTTGAATGTCTATTCGAATAGCAAGGCAGAAGGCAGAGGAATCGACCGCCTCGAGTAAGGTAATGAATCACTGGATGTTTCTCGGATTCAACGTTGATGTCAACGAGTCTTTGCTCCTTGCTATCTTTTGAGGCAACATGAGGTACCCGATGAGGCACGTATATTACCATAGAGAGACAAGCTGCCTCTTGGACCCATCATCTCTTCAACGTCCTGCGAGGCATATCTGAGACTCACACTCCAAGTTGCTCTTCCCACCAAACCAACCTTAAGCCTAGCTGGTTGCCAAAGTCGGAAACACGCCAGATATGTGAAAGAAAGACAGAGTCTCACTATATTACGTTCCTCTGGAACTAAGTTCAGCCTTAGGATCAGTTAATCTCACCATCCATCCCATATTACTCCTCCAGCCTCGAGACAATCTTGAATAGAGGCTCTCAGCCTGACGGCCTCACCCGCCACATCCGCCACACCCAAACGTGGCTGTCACCGTTTCCTCTCCTTTGTCAGCCACGCAAAGCCACACCACCAACCAACCAACAACGGCATACGGAATGTGATGACATATGCACTGAGGCCCACAGCGAGATCGCTGGCCAGGCACACAACGTCCCTCTTTAAGATCCTCATCAACCAGCCAGCGGGAGGCCTCGGCAGCCGTACCCGTTCCTCTCGTCCTTGTTGTGCTTGAGGCATGGCGTTTCATGTTTCCTTCCGCCCAGTTCACGAGCCATGCTGGCGCCACCAACGGGGAGTCTCCCTGCCCCGGGCATGTGTGTACGGCAGACAGGTAGATACAGAGGCATACATAGGTGAGGGAGATTGGTATATCTGCCTTCCAGAGATGGTGTTGTTTCTCCGCTTCTCGTTGTTGCCCCCATGAATAGGGTGCTACAGAAGCGATCTATTCTGCCTATCAATCCAGCCCAAGCCACACTCGACGACGAGATGGAGTACGGGAGTACGGGGAGCAGATATCAGACCGTGACCTGCTCACGAGCCGGGTTGTCTCGGAAGAAAGAAGCAGCAGAGCTCAGTCCAGCCACGACGCGGACAGGCCAAACTCTCATTCACCAAAACCTCAACAGCTCTCATGCGGTTTCCCGTTTCTCAAAGCAAGTCAGCCTTCCTCGAGTTCATCCGAGGCATTCGCCGTGTCCGTGACGCGGTGCCAGTCTCGGTGAAAGCCATGGCCGCCGGAAAACTACCCAGAAAAATGAAGGCCGAACTGTCAAAGTATCAAGAGCAGCAAAACTGCTGGTCGTTATGCTCATACTCCATCTGTGATGTCACACACACAATGTCATGAGGCTACCTACCTAACTACCTGGCTGACCTACATTCACTGGCTGTCAGCCATGCAGATATGCCATGTCCACCGTTTCCCGCCACCCGCTCCGGAGACAGTAAGCTACGGTGGTGGTGGTGTGGGAGGACTCGAAAGTGCCGATCTCAATGCCACACGCGCGGCATGTCAACGAGGCTGCCGTTCCGCCCTCCCAAAACTGCCTTTTCTGGCTGCTTCTGTGCCACCAGCCTTGTGCCTCGCTGCTCATGCCACACATGACGTAGGCACACCATCTTCCCGCCCCTGAATGCTCGGAAATGGAGGGAGGTGTGGATGGATGCCACCCACCATGATTCCCCGGATGGTCGTTTCTTCTGCAGTTCCAATGTGTCAAACGTGCTGCTGGCTGGCTGGCTGGCAGATCCAGATCGGTGAAAATGGTGATGCATGGTTCGATCGATCTTGTTGTCGCTGTTCGGAGACGGCTTGGCTGGCTGCTCAACTCGGTTCAAAGGCTGGAAAGCGCACATGCCGCGCAAGCAAACTTTGATGTCCTCAGGTGCTCAGACGCAGGTATTTTCTCACCTGTCCCCAAGTCGATTTCGTAGCCGGCACCTTCTCAAGTGCATCGAGGTGTCTCGATGTTGCTTCGGAGCAAACAATTCGTGAAACTGTGCCTCGAACCGAAGTTGCTGGTGGCAACACAGAGATGGGCACAACCAACGTCCGACCTCTCAACCCGGTCTGAAGCCTGGTATTGAGAAGTCCGCTGGCGCTCAGCTCCTCCTATTCACCATCCAATCCCACGTCCCTCGAAACCGCCGTAGCAATCGTCCAAAAAACCACACTTCTCACCGACACGGCCCGCCGCGGCAACCCGCCTTGCATGACAGATCATGAGAGATTCACACATGGTGCTCTGTCAACCAGCCCCCTGACCGATCTTGCGCCAGGCGTTTCCGAGATCGCGGCGGGGGGTGTGCGCAAAGCTCTGCTGCCATGTGAAGTTCCGCATCTACACTCCACGATGCGCGGCGTGGGGTGGGATGGACGGCTGCTTCGGGTGCGGTGGCTCGTCGTGTAAGCCTGACCCCTGCCCCCCGCTGAAATACAGTGCGGCGCCGTGACTCGGGCGGTGCCAAGGTCCTGGAACTCTGCCGTGCGATCGGTGAAGTGACTGCGATTCATTGGCTTGTTGGATCAAGAGGGGTGGGCGGCCTGGCTGCTGAGTGGTCAAGCCTGAGACAACAAAAAAATCTGTTGTGGTGTCTTGAAGGTCTCGATGTGTGGTTTGCGTACCCCCTGTATCCAAAGTCAATGTCAACAAACATTCGAATCCCCAAACCTGCTCTGAAGAAGACCCCGGTCAGAGACTCCGAGGAGTGCCAGAGTGTCTGTGTGAGAGGGTAGTCATCTCAGTCCATGGGGGATATGCCACCATGGGACGCCGCGTCCGAGCAGACCCCAACATGGCCGGAGCAAGGCAGAGAAAGGCAGAGGGAGTCCTTGCTCGCTCGGGAGTGGAAAAAACGAGGGTGGGAGAGTGTTTGCCAGTTCCAACGAATCACTCCGAACGTTGCGAGGAGTTCAGGACAAGAAGGCACAACTCGGACCAGCCGGATCATGAGCCCTTTTTATATCCAAATCCACAAATGTCCCACTCATCGCACCATGCACAAATCGGTAATGGTCAATCCATCAACAAACGGCCAGCTGTTCGCTGCCCAAGTCCATCTCGCTGCAGACACGCCCCGGGGAGCATGTCGAGAACCGGCGACGTTGTTTTTTGTACGAGCCCCTGCTCGAGAGAGCCAATGGAAGGCCCTATCGTCACCGAAAAACAGGGGTTCTAACTTTGTTCAGTCATTCGACCAATCAGGCCCCCCAAACCGTCCGAAAATGGGAAGTCGCCAAGACTCCCGTGTAAGTTCGACTGCCCGAGTGGGCGAGGCCGTGAGGGTCGGGGGCGAGCCTCAACGGCCGATGACCTCGAGGACCCCCAGGAGAGAAACCACCGACCCCCTCGAGCCATCCTCTCAACACCATCACCACCTCATCAACACCTCTCCTGAGTGTAAACACAAATTTTGTACGGCGCCTCGAGTCCCCACAGATCAGGCCCTCTCACAGCTTGGTGTTGCGTCTGGCCCGCCCTTGACGTGCCTCTCGACCACTTGTTTCGCTCCGTCTGGATCGCCGTCCTGTATCAGGGCTGCATACAACGCCGCAGCGTGACCATTTAGGTAGTTTTTTAGAGCCTGGAAACCGAATTCGAGCCAACCATGGTCGATATCGAGATGACGGACCGCCCCGGGACCCCGGACGGGTCCGCAGTTGACTTCTTGACCTGGAACCAAGCTGCCGGGATCCGCGACCAAGAGTCAGCCACATCCGCCTCGGCTCCTTCGTCCGATGTTGAGGACCTCTTTGACTGGGATCAGTGGGATCGGGATCATGGAGATCAGAGCACCGATGTAACCGCTCAATCCGATGCCCCCGCTGAAGACCAGACTGCTGCCACCAGTCCGCCCCCGGTCGACGCTATGGAAGATGTCGCTTCTGCAGGTGACAGTGAGGACCAGCTCATGACTGACGCTCCCTCTCCTGTCACTGGAAACCTGATCCCCGCTGTCGATCCGTCTTCTCCTCACAGAGCGTCCGTCCTGGACTTCAACCCGTCCTCGCCACCAGCCGGAGGCATGTTCCCCGAAACCCCTGTCTCGACCCCAGCCACATCCCTGGTCTCATCCCCGGCCACATCCCCTGCCTCCACAGCTCCCACGTCCACGGGCCGCACAAGACATCTCAGGGATGTGAACGAGACGAACAAAGTCCGCAAGGCGGGAGCTTGTTTGCCCTGCCGCATGGACAAGGTTGCGGTAGGTTCTCGGTTGGCTCTCCCAAGACCAGGATGCTAACTTGGCTTCGACAGTGCAATAGTCTTGGTGTTTGCCAGCGGTGCAAGGAGAAGAAGAAGCTCCCATCCGAAGCATGCATCCGGAAGTTTATGGGGCCTATGGTCTTGAGGGCTCGCAGCGGTAAGCTCTCCTCCGTTGTTGTGAATCTTCCGGACAGGAAACTAACCCTGGCGGGAACCTTGTAGAGCGTTGGGCCTCGTATGATCGATGTGAATTGGCGATTCCTCCCGCGTGGTTTGTTGGCGAGGTGAAGAAAGTGCGCGTTCATTGCTCCGGGAACCCGGACAGCCCGTTCCTCGAACTCGTGGTCCGTCAGTTTAATCACCTTGACCAGGCGGGCCCTCTCGGCCAGGCTCTCTTTGGGCCGGCCCAAAACTCACTGCCACATCAGAGCGAGATATATGCCTGGGCGGAGAGCCAATTTCTGAGAGAACCCAAGCACGGCTTTGAGGGCGCGATGGACAGCCTGCTTTACGCCTTTGTCCGGGCATCAGGACTGCAGACACCCCACTCGTCTGTCCTGTTGAACATTTGGAGAGTGAAGGTCATGCTGGGGCTTTGGGGCTGCAAGAGGCTGTACCCCCGGCATCGCGACGGGAATCCTCACGACGGAAACTTCGAGAGGGTGTTGGAATCCCTTCGTTGCGTCGCTGCTCAAATGATCTCGGAGCTGGAGTGCAAGATCGCCAAAGAGCTGGATGAGTACTGCCTGAAGAACAAGGGCGAGCTCCTCATCGAGAGATGGATTGCGCTGTGGCAGATGATACTCATCTACCGCCAATCCTTGATCTGTGTGTCCGAACGGCCAGAGGCTGATGTTGCCTCGTTGTCCAAGGAAGGTTGGTGACTTGCCAGACCCTGAAAATTATTAGCATAGACGCTAACTTCAAAACACCAGCCATGAGGAAGCACAACTTCAGGGAAGACACCAAGCAACTGTTCGACGCCACTGTCGTCACTTATGCGGGACTGTACACCACAAAAAACACCACCCTGAAAGCTCTGAAGACTTCGAAGCCGAGCTTGCCCGCATTGGAGCCGTACTTCTCAGCCGTATGGCCATACTTGCCCAAATTTCGTAAGTCGCTTTTGAATCAATTTAAAGAGATTGTGGTACTAACCATTGTTCCCAGACGAGCAAATCTCGCGTGAGAGTCTGCCGACCGACAAGCTTTTTGTCGAGCTTGTCGTCAAGAAAGAGCAGCAGGCTCTCGCTAAGTTGCCCAAGGCACTCCGGCCATAATAGCGCAGTGTCAAGCATCGGGGGCAACAAAATCGTCGGCCGTTCGAGAAAGCGCGAGCAAGTGTTGCTGGTCGACACCTTGCAGAGCGCCGGCAGAGCGCAATTATAAGAGAAGCAAAAAAACAGAGTTGGGAAATGCGGTATGACGCAACTTCCAAAATGCCTGGAGCTGAATGAAGGAAGGGATGAGGGTCATGCAATTATGAATGATGAGTTTCATGTGACACGAAGGAAAATGGCGTTGGCGGCTGTGGTTTCGGGACTGGGTGGCGGCAGGTATGTTCAATTTTGGAGGGCTGGATTCTTGATTCATGGGCTTTCTGGCTGCGGCCGTAAGGGATGGCGCAAAATTGGCTTTCAGGTTGGGTTTCTCGGTTACTGCATCAGGTTGACGACGACGGTAACCTTTTTCCCTTCATGTTTCTCTTTCTTGACGGCCTTGAAGAGGTCAACCAAACCGTTTATGTCGATCCCCATAGCAGCTTCCTTAGCGACGAAAATATCCAGATGAAGTTTGAACTTCTTGCCGCGTTCCGCGGTGGCTTGGAACCTGTGTATGCTGTGAGCGATATGACGGACCACATCAAGTTCCGCCGAGCATCCATACCTGATTCGCTTTTGGACGGTGCCCGGTGCTTTCGGCCATGCCTTTACGAGAGTCGTCAGCGCGGCTGTCACGGCTCCCGTATAGTCAGCCCAGAACGTGGCATCCGGGTCCACCGCGTCCATCAATGACCGCAGGTTCTTGTGTAACTGCTGGTCAATGGGTGCCAGGTTGGCTCCCCATCGAGCACAGAGTGTGACACCTAGGACCGCCCGAGCAAGGTGGGTCAAACCGGGATACTCGGGAACGCTGACGGCATCATGCAGAGCGGCTGAGGCGTTCAGGTCGGGATCGTCTCCCAGCCGAGTCCAGATTCCGCGAGCATATAGTTCGCCAAGCTGCAGACCAAAGACCGAGGTGGTGGCTGTCAGATCCAGGTCTGCTGGGAATGCGGAGCGTAGGGCATCGACAACCTCGGGAAGGATTGCCGAGGATACGTCGGCAGCCAACGATGGTCCGGGTCTGATGATGTCCCCCAGAATGCACAATGGGTCTGCCTCCCGGACAGGGGGAGGGAGCATCATCATCAAGGCACCCTCACGATTCCCGCCAGAACAGAAGGTGACAGAGCGAATGTGGGGTACAACGTCAATGAGGGCGTCCACCACAGCGACGATGGCTGGAAACTGGGCTCTCCGGCGCTTGGACATGCCAAAGACTTTTCCGTCGATGGACTTGTTGAGCTGCAACATATCCTTGGTGCGACGGAACAAGCGCCCGGGAACTGTGAAAGCCCCGATTGAGGGGATCGGGTAAGGATCAATCGGGTGGCTGTGTTTCAGCATGCTTCCGTATCCACGGAACCCCCCACCGCAGAGGTAGATATCAACGCCCCGAGAGTCCTTGTGCTTGTCCTTGTCCTTTGCCTCGGCCTCAAGAGACGGATACTGGGCGCACAACGCCCTGAATGACTCGTTCATGGCGCTTCGGATCTGAGAAGGATGGGCGCCTTGTGCCTTGGCGTCATCACTGCCCAGCACCTTGATCAGACGAGCAGCCCCGTAAGGCATGCTCTGCCCGGCAAGCGCAGCAGCAACCTCGGGGGCCACCCCGTCGGTCCGCGGAGCAGATTTTGCCGCATACGAGTCCAGATATGTCATCTGGACACTGCCGCCGCCGAGGTCGAGGAACAAGCCCTTGACGTCGACGAAGCCCGAACGGGCGCCGACGGCTCCAAGAAGGGTCTCGACGGCTGGAGCGAGGATGAAGACGGACAAGCCGGGGGATGCGACTCTTATAGCCTCGAGCATCGCCACAGCATTCTGGGCCTTGCGCATCGCTTCGGTTGCGAAAACCATGACCTGGCTCGCGGGAACACCGTAGTCATCGACGGCAATGGCGCGAAAGCGTGCCAAGGTCTGTGAGACCAGCCGGATGGTGTCATTCGAGAAGAGGAGCTCGGGGCCGCCCAGGGCGTCAAACAAGGAGATGGCAGCCCGCTCCCGGTAGACGCATCTCAGCAAACGGGCGTGGGGAGGCGAGAGATCGGAGATGGAGAAGCGGATGCCATTGCTTCGAGGGAGTCAGCAGCCAGACGCGTGGGTTGTCTCCGGGCACAAGACAAGCACGCAGAGCCCACGGGCGTCTTTGGAAGGACTCTCTCTGGCTTACCTTCCCATGTCAACCAAGGCATAGAGGTGGTTTTCACCTGCTGGGTCCCATCGCGGCAGTTTCTGCTCGAGATTTTCGAGCGTGACAATGTCGACAAGAGCATCGGCGGCTGCCATTTCGCAAGGGAGAAAGAGAAAGCCCAAGAAAGGGAGGACAAGATCGGGGAAAGAGAGAAAGACAGGGATCGTCAACAAGGCTCGGCGGCTGGAGCGTTGGATCGGGCAGGCAGGCGTAGCTACATGAGGTGAGGCTGTCCAAAATCTGCAACGTCAAGAGCCCAACATGCAAATTTTCTGCGGCTCTCCAATCGTCCAGGGAAAGAGACGCCGGCTGGCAGCAGAAGTGGATAGTGAGGCGTGCACTGGAGACTGGAAGGAACGTGTGCGGATACAACTGGTACCTGAGGTTTGACGTTGATGGAATGCGGCAGGTGCCGTTTGGTGGAGAGTTGATACCGCATTATCTAATCGGACGGGATTTGTTCCTAGTGGACCGGCGACGAAATGGGTCGTCTGGAAGGAGACACGTGGAAATGCACAACACAAATCTCATTTGAAAGTGTAGCCTGGCGTCGTATGTTCCATTATTTTCTTTCTAAGTTTGGATTTGACACAATATCGACACTATTTTGGCTGACGACTCGGCCCGGTCCGGTTGCAGCCGACCGCGTCAAAACCTGGGCGACTTGGGATCGCCGGACGTCCCGGCCACCTTCGGTGTGGAGACACCCCGGAAAGGTGAAGGCCCGGCTCCGGCCCCCGGTCCGCTTTGGGTTCATGGACGACCCGGACAAAGCATCAAGGACAACCGACAATAAAGCATTGTCCAAACAAAGTCCAAACAATGCATTGTTCAAACAAGCCAGAAATAAGCTTGTTCTCGGACAAAGCGCCGGACCATCTTTCAGACACCATTTGTGTCCACTGAACAAGGGAGTTCTTTTCACATCAACGTTAGCCCCTCCGTCCTCGATCTCTTTCCTTTCCCGAGTATATGTATCCCTAAGAAGGTGCTCTACAACATACACTCTCCTGATTCCATCGTCACCAACAAATCCCAAAAACACCACAGCATCGTAAAGAGAGACAAGACAGTAAGGCAGTCTGCAAAGGTAAGCAACCATGACTTTCCAACCCTTCACCACCCTGCCAACCGAGCTCATCCTGCTCATCGGCAGCCACTGCGACACCCCGACCTTGTCTCGCCTCTCTCGCTGCAACAAGCGTTTGCACGGTATCCTCTTCCGCGACCTCTGGCTAACCGGTTCCCAGCGTCCTGGTAAGCCTGCACTCTACCATGCCATCGAGTCCGGTTCCCTCTGGCTTGCGGAGCGCGCTCTGTCCCGCTACCGCGAGATCAGCCCCGCCGCCAACGGCCTCCTGGACGGCACCTCTGTCCTGTTTGACACCTTCTGCTGGGCCGGCTATCCCCGGACTATGCCCGCATCCTACCACCCGCGGTCCCCGCTCATGCATGCCATCATCTGTGAGTGGGAAGTTGACCAGCTCAGGGTCCTGGTCAAGGGCGGCTGCAGCGTCAACGTGCGCCGGCGTGGCAATTACGACCGTTTCCCGGCCCCGGGGGGTGGTTTGCACCATACCTGTGTTCTCGAGGAATGCGAGTATCACTCCAAGTGTCCGAGGAAGACGTCCACCTGGTGGCCGAGGCCGGCCAGGAACGGCTTCGTCTGCACGACGGCGCTCCATGTCGCCATTGAAGGATGTCGGACGGATGTTCTGGACTTTCTGCTCAGCGAGTGCCAGGCTGAGCGGGGCTTGCTGCAATGGCCCAACGAGGAACCGATCCCTGGCAACTGCGTCTTGCCGCTGAGTGAGTACTGCTATATCCGATGGGTGGCTAGCCGGCGGATGCGTATGCATGCCCCCACCATCAGGACTCTTGCTGCCCATGGAGTCAATGTTTGGTGGTGGGCTGACGTTGAGTTCTCATTGGCGGCCTTGCGGCAGATGGCTCCCTAACAGACATAGGTAAGTAGAAGACATCCTTCCCCCTCAATACAATGTCTTGCTTGTATTTTTTTTTTTTTTCAGTTGGTTTTTTTCCTGTATATGTGAATAGCGTTTACGCCTGAGAAGAATGATTACTTCCAAATAACTGAAAGTAGCACATTGAAACACAAGACTTGATGATTTTCCAATCATCATGTGTTGTTGAACTTGAGAAAAAGGCCGAGTCGTCCACTGGAAACACAAATATGGATCCCTCAGATAGATTGTAAGCAAGTGTTTGTTTACCCCCCTAGAATCGATCGTGTTTATTATGGCTCAATTGGTCCAGTGTTGTTGACAGATGAAAACCGGTTCTTTGATCGTCATGTCTTGTCCAACCTAACAAGGGGACGAAGCTGACCACCGGGAATTCCGTTTTGGGACAATATTGCACACCTGTACCATACCGTAACATATCCCTCACATCAACAGGCTTGAACACATGCTTAAAGTTGGCAGATATTGAAAGTTTATATGGGTGGTGGTCTCAGACTGTGCCTCTGAATCCACCCACCGGTCCAGTGACCACGCAGCCCACACCAACATCTTCGCCGTCGAGCGTCAAGAGTGTGGGGGAGGAGGGGATTACCACAGGTCATGATGGGCTGAATAGGCGCAAGATGCGATGCAACTCGGCTACATGAGGGCATCTGTGTATGTGTCCCGGTTCCAATGCAGTTCGACTCCATCAATTCACCCTAATGAACGACGGGACCGGCCTCCACCGCTGCTCCGCCATGTTGTGTTTCGTAGATGCAGGAGCTCCCGTCCATGTGTGCGGAGGAGCACGACATTCGGTATGTACCTCCCTGACCGAGGGTACCTAGGTAAACAACAACAAAACATCGCGGTCACTTTCGATCGATGTCCAGGTGCTCATCAGTGGTTCCTGAACGATCTGATTGTTCAAGAGAAATATCCCCGAGGTTTCCCTTCCTTTGATCCTATCCTCGAGCTGACCATCATGAGGCTGTCGAATACTCCGTCCGTACTCCGTAGTGCACGTGGTTCTCGGCCTGAGCGGCGTCATTGAGAGTGTTGGGACAAGCTGGCCCAATCGAGGAGGGGCAGTGCAGCGGGCAAGGATGCAAGGAGCTGGGGCTGGAACGAAACGGTCGTGTTTGGTTGGACAAAAACCACTTAAGCCAGCCCCACAATGACGCGTTGCAGACGCGAAAAAACGCGTTCCTGATCCGTCGTATCACCCTTGTCCAGGTCCCCGGTTCCAAAAAGCCCCTCCCTCAACCGAGCCCTGTCCGTTCCATCCAGATTTCCCCTCTTCCTCCCTCCCGCCGGTCCTTTTTTTTTCCTACACTCGGGAGGTGTGTGCAATGTTTTGATGTTTTGACAGTCGGTCCCGACATTTGTTGCTCAACATGGCTCATTGGTAGAGGAAGCTGGACTTGAAGGACAAGGGAATACGGGTGATATTGGGAACAATCAATTTGGACTGCATAGGTTGGATTTCGCAACGTCCAGCTGTTCGTGCTGGCGGATGCGACCTGCTTGGATTGGACAGAATCCTCGAATTTCGATTCGCCTGTGCGAAAAAAAAAGCTGCAGGTCGCTTCTTCCTCTTCTTCCTCTTCCAGTTTTTTTTTCCTGCGCGTCGCGGATGGACCCCCAGCCTCTTGATTTTCGCGCGCCCGACGTTTGACGCGATGCAGGTGCATCGATTCGACAACAGGACGCAGGCCAAGATTGCTAGCTTTCCTGTGCGACGCGTGTTCTGTTTCGCGGCACGGGGCTCGCGTCTTCCCCGCGCCAGGCTCGCACAGGTCAGGTCAGGTCAGGTCAGGTCAGGACGCTGTCTCAAGCCGACCGTTGAGAGTCCGCTTGGATGGCACGCCGTTGAAGCGGCTCTGGCTGACACTCCATCATGTATGTTCATACATACCTCTCTACCTGCAAAAAATTACTACGCTCGGTACACTTGGGCCACAACCTGTTCTCTCCAATTCCTCCTCGACGCACAATGACGATGGAGGGGTAAAAGGATTCCTCATGTGGATGGCGCGTGTGCCCACAACCACCGTGGTTAGCTTCTTGTCTGGTCAAACGCCGGTGGCTTTCCTCGGACCCCAGTCCGTCGGGAATTTTGCGATTCTCGATTTTGCCCCCCTTTGACACACACAAGGCGCGATAGCCAGTCAGCCCATCAGTGAGTTGTCCAACCTCTCCATCGTTGCCGGGCCGAGCCTCCTATGTCTTCAGGGGATGTTCTGCCATCAGCCCACGCCTTGGACAATCAGCGAGCCCACGACAGCTTGCAGCATCCTTTTGATGTTGGGGTTCCATGCAGTGTGTGTAGCGAGAAAGATCCACTTTTTTGCAAGCTGGATAAAACTGGGCGGAAGCTGGAAAACAAGGGCCGTCCGCATAGACGTCCGCTTTCCATCCACGGCTCTGGCGAATCCGCTCGAGTCAGGCACGCCCACATGGTTTTCGGGTTTGCGACTGGTGGGCTGATGAATCCGCGGCGTGTTCAGGGCAGTGGGGTGCGAAAGGTGAAGCCAGAGAGCTTCAACAGCTTTCAGAAAGACGTATTGCGGGCCTGGAACCCTCTTCAGGTCCGCTGTGTCCATTCTGTCTCCTCTGTGATACCTGATTATCCGCTTGTGAATGGAGACGGTGCAATCTGCAGCTGGTGGCGGCATGCCATGAGGTGTCGGCTGTGGAAGGGAGTGGTGCAGCAGTTGGAAGCAGCAGAAAGCAGCAGCAGCAGCAGAAAGCAGGGGCACCCACCAGCACCAGCAGCAACAGCACAGCACAGCAGAGAAGCAGAAGCAGAAGAACCCAAAGCAGAAGCATGAGCGGCCAGAGAGCGTGCAGAGCGCGCCGTCCCCCCTGCGACCTGACCCACATCCGCTGGACACACACACCCCAGACCGCCGGGCCCTGGACGGTCCTCTTGGACTGCTTGGGCCTGCGAGCTGGACTGGACCCTGCTGCTCCCGCCCCCTTCTCGCATGCGCCGTCCGGCTCCCGCCCCCCAAAATACCCCCCCATCTTCCCGCCGTCGATCCCGTTCCGGCTCCTCCTCTCCTTTCCATCCTCACCCCTTCTTTCTCCCCCCAGCGCAGTCATTCATTTGGCGACGACTCGGTCAACTACCAGTCGCCCTCGGCGCAGGGTCTCAGGTGTTTGTTTTCGCCATTCCGACGACGACCACCTCGGACTCGCGACCAGCAATCGCGCAGCCAAATGCGCTAACTAACCAACGACCCGACAGCGCTGCGCTCTTACACTAGTAATAATCGGTTTCTCCCGACCACCGTCTGGACAACCGTGTGTCATTGTCTCGCTCCATTTCCTTGTCACGACTCGAACTCCTCACGGACTACAGCCTCGACGATTTAGCGACGAATTTCCTTTTTTCTGTGTTTTTTCGCTGAGCAACGAACGACGTTTGGACAAGAGTACACCCAAAAATTACACAGCGACGAGACGCATAATCGCAAACGGCAATCGGACAGCGTCTTGCAACCTACATATACCGTACACGATCAAACGACACCAGCCATCCGATTTTGTGTTCCCAAAACACGATCGCGTACCCGTCGCTTCAACCCCACGTCCGGCGCAAACCTGTAATCACGACTCCAGAGCTAATCGCCACCTGCAATTCGAACAAACTCGTTGCGCGCCGAAGCTGTTGTTAGCGTTGTGTTTCGGAATTGTCTCCGCAAATAGCTCGGCCGACTCTCTCCTTGATGACGTCCCGGATTTATTCCAATTAGAACCGGCACCATGGATCAGCATTCCGGTCCCGCGACTCTGCTGCGGGGCTTCGAGTTCCCCGATCGCGATGCGCTCAAGACTCCCGAACCATTCGCCAAGGACGATACCCAAATCCCGTCGCCTCCGCGACCGCGCCTGAGGTTGAGGAGGCGCGTCGCCTCCCAGCTCACTGCGCCAACCCAGCAGTTCCTGGCCTCGGTCGCGGCCGCCGACATCCCGATACCGAGCATTGAGGAGCCTGAAATCACACCCGACGACTACGACAGCGGCCGCTGCCCATTCCCTGAGTTCCGCGACGACACTGAGGAGGACCTGAGGTATCTCCGGCCGCGGGGCAGGGGTCCTGCCGCGCCCAAGACACCAGTCCCAGAGCTCCCCGAGTCGCTGCCCAAGTCGCGGTATCCGGACTGGACCATCAATTCTGTTAGCAGTGTCGAATCAACTCCTGAGCCGGATTACGAATCCAGCCGGCCATCTACCGCTAGGTCAACGCTCACCAGCGCGTCTCTCTTCAGCCGCTTTTCTCAGCCGTCCGAGGACGATGAGGAAGACGACGTGGCAGAGGACAAGAAGGAGTGTTTCCCTGCTCTGGAAGATCATACAGCAACCCAAGATGACGACCGCGCCGCGAATCCTCGGAGCAAGGCGAGGAAAGCTCCGTGGACCAAGGCGATGAGTGACCACCTGTGGTCGACCTTCATGCTTTACCTGCAAGATCCCAAGGTGACTCCCTTCCGCATGGGCAAGAATGGCATTCCTCCGCAAGGCGTGTGCAATCGCGTTGCGCGCGAGGCCAAGAGGAGTTGGAAGGGCTCCAAGGCCTTGTCGCGAGTCGCCAAGTCGGAAGAAGGCAAGAAGAGCGGGAGCGCCACCCCGACCGCCGATAGCTCGGGCACCTTTATTCAGTGGCCGCACACTTGCGCAGCGACCCGCGCCCATCTCCGGGAGCTCTGCCGGCTGAGGGCCAACTCGCGGGCGAACAACCGCTTTGCGGGTCCTAGCACCACGCCCTTCTCTCAAGCTGCGGCTCGCCATTGGAACCGCCGCTCGACGCCTGCTCGCTCGTCGATGCCCTTCACCACTCAAGACATGTCCCTCTCGCTGGTCATGAGCACGGCAGAAAGCATGCAGCCCAACGGGCCTCTCGCTCAGCTCGCAAAGGCCCCCTCGACTCCCGAGCCAGCGTCCGCGCCAGCTCCTGCTCCATCTGCGCCTGCGCCTGCGCCTACTGAGCCTGCCCGGCCCTCTAACGTCCTGGCCGATCCCGCGCTTAGCACGATTGCTCCTGAAGGCGAGCCGTCCTTTGCCGAGCGTCGCCGCCTCGGCTCTCCCTTCACGGCAAACAGCTACGGCCCTAGCTCTTCCGGCTCTCTGGCAGCCGTGCTCGGCCTGACAGGGCCTATGCCTCGTCGGCAGACGCAGACGGTCGGCCCCCGGCGGACGCTTCAATCACCGGTTCGCCTCAGCCGCGCCGGCACGCAGAAGCGGCGGCACACCCAGTCTGGTGTCCCGCGCAAGCGTCCGAGCATCGGCTCCGACCTGTGGCTCGATCCCAACTTCCTCGCGGCCACCGCTGCCTCTGCGACTCTGTCGCGCGAGACCGCATCGTCAGACCGGCCCGAAGGCGCGCTCTTCGTCCCCAAGATGCCGTCGGTTCCAACCCTCAGCTCATCCACCAGCATGCCCAACGTCGGCGGCAGCAGCAGCAGCAGCAACAACAACAACCGCCGGGACGACTCGGCCCTCCAACCCCCGCCGCGCCTCGGCTCGCCCTTCATGGCGGAGAGCTCGAGCTTCAGCTTCCCTCACCGCGTGCACCGCTCGCACCAGGCCGGCAGCATCGACCTCGGCGTCCTTGGCAGGCCGTTCGCCATGCACGCGGAAGACCGCCAGAGCGGCCTGCCCCCGCCGCCGTCGCGCAACGCCAGCCTCGCCGACCGCTTGGCGTACATTGACCAGCGCCTGAAGGAGCTGCGCCAGCGGGAGAGGGGGGAGGTTCGCCGCCGGTCTGAGTCTCCTTTCTGAACAGAGCCTTTGACATGACGAGCTGAACATGACGGTGAGAGCACAAAACGATTATGACGACGAAAACCCTATGAACCCCTTATGACACATGACAAAAACAACATTGACGACAATGACGACGACGACGACGATATGACCGCCGTTCGCTCCACCACCCCGCTACTCTCCTCTCTTACTCTCACCCCTTCCATCATAGCACGTATCCCCTGGACTTTGCGTCCGTAGGGTGCCGTTCGCTTCTGCTGTACACACTTCTCTCCCGCGGCCCACTGCTATTCTGAGCCGTGGGCGCCTCTTTTTTTGTTTCTTTGGGTCTCTACGACGGCGTCGATGATGATGATAACTACGGCATACAACCACGGTTTTTCTTTTATTTATGAATTGCTACGTCAAAACAACACGACACGGACGGGAGGCAACTTTGTTTTCTTGTCTTTTTTGGACGGACGGACGGATGGATGGATGGATGGGTGGGTGGACGCAACGATGACGACGACGTTTTGATGACCGACTATTTTTCGTGGATGGAAATACCCCCGTTGGTGGATTGGGCATATATCATCTTCCATGATTTTTGGAGCCTTGTTCATATCATCACGGTGGGCGTCTGATGTTTTTTTGGAGGGGTCTTGTTTGAACTTTCTTGGTGGGTACCGCATTTGCCAGGTGTGGAGGGAAAATTGGCGTTTTTTTGCTGTTGTTTTGGATGCGTCCTTCTCACGGCGTTCCGCTCACTCGCTCATTCAACACATACACTCAACGAACTCTGATACCCACCCTCAGTCTCTCACTATCTTTATCGACTTTTCATTTTTTGGACGGACGGCTTGATGACGAAAACAAAAACACAAAAAGGTATTACGACTGAAATGAATGACGGGGAATGGAACGACAGACCCAACACCTCTCACGACGGATCGCATCATGGATCATCATCTCTTTCTTTTCTTGTTTCTCAACTTTTTTTCCTTGGACTCGGCAACCTCGGGTAACCAGGTGCTTGGATTGTTTAGTCACCTTCGTTTTTGGCACCAACATCTCCGAAAACGCCACCATACACCTTTGTCTCTGCTTACATGAGACAGGTGGGCGTGTAATCTGGTTGGGCCTGTTTATTCATATATTTATCATATTTTTTAGCTGTCTAGTCAGCTGGCCACTTGGTTAGCACGCCCCGCGGACATCCGTGGGGTAATGAATATAGAGGAGTTGGCCCTTGAACCTTGTGTCTCGGAGGAACTAATATGAACGATTGCGTGTGTTGTGAATGTGGGACGCGATGATGTGATGATGGAGAGCTGCTCGGCACTTCGGGGGCGTAGATAGCCCCGAGAATGTCGAGAAAGTATCGGAGGACCTTTCAGGCTTCGGAGTTTGGGGTGTTTTGGATGGCTTTGTAGACCACATGATATTCGAGGACGACCATCGACAAGAGTTTATTACCTTGCATATATCTCCTCAATCTCAGAGCTAAGGAAGGGGTGCAGATGGTTGTGTACGCCGCACCATGTGCCTCATACTACCTAGACAATGCCCGGTCACAAGTTCCTGTCAGCTTCGGTCCCCCACACAGACCGAGAACACATTTCGGTAGGCATCATCATCATCATCACCATCATGATCCAAGAGTCGACGCGCTCGAAGGAGGCTGTGTGGCGGTCGAGCTATGGGAAGAGCAGCACAGGTCTCACGTCGGACACACAGTCCATACCTGTATGTCGTACGACTATGACTGGACGTGATCCCAAAGCGGAGCTGGGGCTGGTTTACAGAATACAACCTAAGTACCTTACCTAAGTAGTTGCATACCAACGTGGACAACATCAATGTCATTGAAAAGTGAGTGTCATGAATGACGAAGCTGTCTGGAACTTGAGAGCTTTTATCTACTTGACAGCAAGTCACCCAAGTCGGCCGGCCAGCTACTACTGCTATAGACCTCGGCTTAGTAAGACTACCAACTAGGCTCTTGCATGACGGTGGTGAAGCAATTGGTCCGGCCTTTGTTTCCGCGGGATATAAGCTTGACCCATAATGTTTGGTCCTGATTGTCTCACCCTCGAAACCGGATATCAACAGAGCCCGAGGTCAGTATTCCGTAGGAGCAGACGTTTCGGTATCGAGGTAGTAGTGGGTAAAAGGACAGAAGAGTGAAAACTGCTTGGATACCTAGCTCCTTGGAATAGGTAGGCAGATAAGAGAACCCTTCTGTCCAACAAAGCCTGTTCGACAGATCATGCCATTGTTTCCACCTTAGAGACCTTATTCTCCTCCAATGTTTCAAGCTTCTCGAGGATTCTACACAGCAAACAAGCCTTTTTTTCCCCTGGAGGACAACCCAAAATAAGGCTGGGGACCGTCATGTCAGACTTCGTTGATATCTGGGTCTCGTCCTTCAACGGTCATCGTCTCGTCTGATGAAGCCAGTTCCAGGTAGCATTGACCGGAGCAGGCCAATGGATTTCCACGCTCTAAACAGGTTAAAGTTTAGGTCTCGTTTCAAGCCGTGGTCCACGACCCAGCGACCCGGCAGGCGGCTTGAGCCGCTCGCTGTCTGGAGTGGAGAGGAGCGAACATATGCCTGAGTCCTGCGTGGTGTTGTGTGTCCGTGGTGGTGTTGGTGGCTGAGGTGTTGGTGGCTTTCATGTTCACTTGTTGGCCTTCTTCAATGTCCGGACGACCTCAACAGCGATGATGATCTTGGATGTTAAAAAGAGGTTATCAGTCACTGCCTCGCGTTGGCGCCCACGTGCTTGCAGACTGCGCCTGTTGATCTCAACTTCTCGACCAACCTTCGTCCATGTCTCGGCAATACCCGCTGGTCGAAGCACATGGCAGACAGCATTCACCAAAACACAATTCCGTCCTGCTCCACTGTCGGACGTCGCTCGGAAGAGCTTAAATCGACCCACTTGGTAACAGCAGTCGGACGATGGGGTTTTTGAATGTGTCTCCTGCGAGGCAAACGCTAGGATGTGATGGGCCTGAAATGTTTCGTCCGTGACGGGGGAGAAGACGTCGGCTCGGAGCTGCAGCTTGCCGAGACGAGGGAGCTGCACCAGGACCGCCAAGACGACGTTAGCCAGGGCTGCGTCTCTGATTGGCCTGCTGCCCCAGGCTGATTACCTAAAGAAGCCTAGCGTCTCCCGCCTCTCCGTCACAGCACACTTCAATGGTGCGAGTCCCGGCTCTTAAGCGCTGGGAAAAGTCTTGGCTTCCCATCTGCAACGAGCCTCTAGGTCCCGCTATTCTTAGCTCCAGCGCTCCGACACACAAAACCTCGCTGCTGCCGCTGCCGCCCGCGATGGACGTGGCCTTGACGTCTCTCCTGTATGTAGTAGTACTCTGTACTCCATGGAATAGACATTCCCTCTGGAGCTCCAAGAGCTGTTGTTTTCTCTGCAATTTTCGACAGTGGACCAGCGTTGCGCTGTCCACATCTAATCCACCTTTGCGATCCCACGCTGTCGCCCGACGAAAGACGCGACCCCTGCCCAATTCGAAACACCAAGAGTCGCCTCGGAGCCCCTCGCCGTCAAAGCGTCTCTAACACGCCTCGTCTCAACAACCCCCCCTTTGCGCCGCCCGAGAACAGGGTGAACGCCGGTTTTGACACAGTCCTGCCAGCCGCGAAACCGGATCGCACGTCTGATCTACCAGCATCTTCCCTCCGTCTGGGAGTCGCCGCTGACCACATCGCACCACGAGATTCTCGCTGCTGGGCCGGGAGAGCAAACGCTTTTGGGAATCAAAGGACGGTTGGATCCTGCGGGGGGCTTTGTTTATCCCCAACTTCAAGAAAGTTTCAAGCGACGGGTCGACCCTCTTTCTCTCTGATCTGATCTGGGGCCCAAGTTCGACCATCTCAACCAAGGACCAGCACCAAAGCAGCAGACCCTAGTTAGAACGAAGGGGTGGGTGCCGGCCTGCCGTTGCATCCTTCTTTTCTTCGCCTGCGTCCAAGTTGCGGTTCTCCCGGACAGCAACCCGTGTTACATCGTCCGATCGCTAGCCGCTCGGCCTTGTTCCGTCTAGGGGGAAACTCCATCCCCCGTCTCTTATGACCTACCGTTTCGCCGCCGCCGCACATCATCTTGACCCTCTCAACCTCTTTCCTCTCTCTTTCCCCCTCCTCCACCCTCCTCTCCTTTGACTTGGCGAGGCAGACACTTTCGAGACCTCGTTTCCACCGAGCGCCTCTCGTCCTTGTCATTCCTTTCACTTCAGCTGGCTGGCTCAGACCATTCTTTTGACGTCTTCTTTTTCTCTTCTTGTTCGCCGGCTTCGAGCTCCGACCGAGTCTTTCGTAACGTCGCGCCGAGTCCAGGTTTACTTTTACGATATACAGCTTTTTGGGTGTTGATTTTTTGGGAAAACTGCGACTCGATAAACCTTAATACCGACTGTGAGGTTCTGGAGGTTGGACGTTGGATATCCGTCGTCAAGTTACCTTCGCCATCGCCGCCGAGCCCATCAATCGCTTCGAAGAGTCGACAGTCCCTTCCGTCGCGGGTCGACATTGTCTGGATTTATTTCACGTGTGGGAATCTAAAGGAATAAGAGGGGGAACTAGTTGGCAAGATGTCGTGGATCACGCTGTTGAAAAAGCAATTCACTCCCCAGAAGCTCATCTTCCATACCCTCTTCTGGGGACTTCACTGGGGGTTGTTTGCCTATGGATGGTGAGTGCCCCTGGGGATTTGGACGGCCTGTTCGATTGGGAGAAAGGGACCTGGCTCAAGAGCGGTGGCTGACAACAACACGAACAGGATCAAGCAGAAGAATGACCCGCGCCTGGCGCCTCTCAACCTGCTCCAGTACTCGGTGTGGATTTCTCGTGGTGCTGGGTTGGTGTTGAGCGTTGACTGCATGCTCATTCTCCTCCCCGTCTGCCGGACGATAATGAGATGGATCCGTCCCAAGATCAGGTGGCTTCCGCTTGACGAGAACCTTTGGATGCACCGCCAGCTCGCCTATGCCACGCTGCTCTTCTCCATCATCCATACCGCTGGTCACTACGTCAAGTACGTCCTAGCCTTGGCAAATACTCATCTCGAGCCCTTTTGCTAACATTCTCGCAGCTTCTACAATGTCGAGAAGTCGCAGGTCCGCAAGGTCACCGCGCTGCAGATCCACTACGTCCAGCCCGGTGGCATCACGGGTCACGTCATGCTGCTCTGCATGCTCCTGATGTACACGACGGCCCACCACCGCATCCGCCAGCAGTGCTTCGAGGCCTTCTGGTACACCCACCACCTCTTCATCCCCTTCTTCCTGGCTCTGTACACCCACGCCCTTGGTTGCTTCGTGCGCGACACTGTTGAGGCCCCTTCGCCGTTTGCCGGCAAGGAGTTCTGGGACCACTGCCTCGGTTATCTCGGCTGGCGCTGGGAGCTCTGGACTGGCGGTTTCTACCTTCTCGAGCGTCTCTACCGCGAGGTTCGCGCCCTGCGTGAGACCAAGATCACTCGTGTCGTTAGGCATCCTTATGGTAAGTTCTCCAACAGCAAGATGCGCCAGTATCTGGGAATTGCCAACTAACATCCTACCCAGACGTCGTCGAGATCCAGTTCCAGAAGCCTTCCTTCAAGTACAAGCCTGGCCAGTGGCTCTTCCTCCAGGTGCCCGAGATCTCCAAGTACCAATGGCACCCTTTCACCATCACCTCGTGCCCCCAGGACCCGTACGTGTCGGTCCACATCCGTCAGGTCGGCGACTTCACCAAGGCCCTCGGCAACCGCGTCGGTGCCGGTCCTGCCCAGAGCAAGCTCTACGACAACATCGACCCCATGGGCATGTACGATGTCGCGCTCAAGAACGGCCAGGACATGCCCGCTCTCCGCATCGACGGCCCCTACGGTGCTCCCGCTGAGGACGTGTTCGAGAACGAGATCGCCGTGCTGATCGGTACCGGTATCGGCGTCACCCCCTGGGCGTCCATCCTCAAGAACATTTGGCACCTGCGCAACAGCCCCAACCCACCCACGCGCCTGCGCCGTGTCGAGTTCATCTGGGTGTGCAAGGACACAACGTCGTTCGAGTGGTTCCAGGCCCTGCTGTCGTCGCTGGAGCAGCAGTCGAGCGAGGCGGCGCGAATCCCCGGCAGCAGCGGCGTCGAGTTCCTGCGGATCCACACGTACCTGACGCAGAAGCTGGACGTGGACACGGCGCAAAACATTGTGCTCAACTCGGTCGGCACCGACGTGGACCCGCTCACGGAGCTCAAGTCGCGCACCAACTTTGGCCGCCCCAACTTCCTCAAGATCTTCACGTCGATGCGCGACGGCATCATCGACCGCACGTACCTCAACGGCCTGGAGACCAACGTGCGCACGACGGTCGGCGTTTACTTCTGCGGTCCGTCTGCTGCTGGTAAGTTTTTTTTTGTGTCCCGAATCACTTCTTAGAAGGAAAAATGGTGCTAACATTGTTCTCTACCAGCCCGCGACATCAAGAAGGCTTGCAAGCAGGCGACCACGCGCGAGGTCAACTTCCGCTTCTGGAAAGAACACTTTTAATTTGTACATACCATTCTCGATCGATAATCAAAGAGAATTCTCGCACGCGTCGTCGCCTCAGATGCTACCCACCATCATCATCACCAAGCCATGCAGCCAAACCGGACATACGTCGTGGTTGTTTCGTTGGTCAGCCATGGGGAAGGGGCAAAGTTTTCCTCGCATCTATTTCTTGTCTCTACTTCCATTTCGGATGTTGGTTTTCGTTTTATGGAAGGAAATGTTGGGAGGAAAAATACCTGGGCAAGGAAGAAGGGGAGAGGGAGAAAGGGGATTCTTATTTCCGTTTTGGATACCACCAACATCATCATCATCTTATCATTGCTGTGGAGTATATACCTACGCCTACAGATGAGTTTTTTCTGTTGCTGCTTGCGGCTGGCTCTGCCGCGGCGGCTGCCAATATATATACCTATGTTTTCTTTTCGTCCCACATACCTCCCTAGGTGTATATCCTGTTTTTGTCTTGAGTATAGGAAGAGTGGTAGATGTACAAGATGCCGTATGTGAGGTGTCCAGGCTGATTTCCTCGTTGTACAAATCTCAGGCACTGAGCCTTGGACCGGAGTCCAGTCGAGGTTTTGGAGGTGAGAAGATGCGTAAGTTCATCCAGGCATTATCAAAGTTGTTGATCACACTTAGGAGAGAGATGGTTATGCAAACAAAATCCCAATGTTCTCATGACACCTTGTGTTGAGACTTGAGTTGAAGTAAGAATTCGGGCTCTTGCAAACGACTTGGGTGGTGGAGGTTTACGATAGACTGAACTCTGTAGTTGAGCTCAAGTTGAAGCGGCGGGCAGCCTTCGACAAGTTGAAAAATCAATTGAGTTCGGTTTCGATTTTGAACCACGAAAAACCAACTGTGACTCCAGTGGAGTTCAGGACTCAAACAAACCGAATCAACAGAACTCATACTCCTTATCATCTCTTGCACACTTGAGAACTCTCTAAAATGAATAAAATTACTGGTGAATTCAATTGACAATACAAATAATATTTATACTAAAAGTTGCCCACTGGTGGTAGTACACTTCCCTTCAACCGTCCTCTATGGCCTCCTCACAACATCAAACCAGCACCTAGCTTCTATCCAAATCCTCCCCCAGCTCGTCCTCCTCCGCTTCATAATCATCCGACTCCGACCCTCCCATGTTATCGTGCTCCTCATCATCCTCATCCGCCCGAACCGACCCATCAGGGCTAGGAGTCTCTTCATCCGGGTTCTGCCCATCCCTCTGTTCCTCCTCCTCCTCCTCCTCCTCCTCTCCATCCTCAACATCCACCACCACGACCGACCTCTCCACATCTTCTTGCCCACCCTCCTCCTCCTCCCCATCCGAAGGAATCTCGCGCACATCATCCGCAAACGCAACCATCTTGCCCCCTGCGGAAGGCGACGAGGACGAAGACCCGGGCTGCTCCAGCACGTCGCCGCTCCAGGGCTTGCACTCCTTGACGATCTCGCCGCAGCGCAGGCACGGCCACCCGTCGCCCTCCTCGCGCTCGATGCGAGTCGTCAGGCAGACGAAGCAGTAGACGCAGCCGCAGGGAATGGCTTCGTAGGGGTTGGTGATGTCGGTGGCGGGGGAGCCGACGACGCCGGTGGCCGTCGCTCCGGGGAGGGAAGAAGCATGGTCGCCGCCGCCGCCGCCTTCGGGGTTGGCCGTCGCCGCGGAGGTCTGGTCGTGATAGCATATGGCGCAGGTGCGCTCGGGGAGGAAATGGAGTTCGCCCTTCTTTTCTTGTTGCTGCTGGTCTCCGCCCTCTTGGCCGGTGGAGGACATGATTTTCTTGGTCCTGCGCCAGGTGCGCGCAAGCCACCGCCGCCAACGGTTGATGCCCACCAGTGGGAGGAGGAAGAGCAGGAACTCGGTAAAGGCGTGCCAGACCAGCTGGCGGTTGAGGTATTCGAATGATACCTCGCGGCTGACCTGGCTGGTGGGCGGGGCGAGGCGCATGCGCAGCAGGCGGTCGAGGATGGTGCGGTAGCGGCCGCGGACGAGGAAGACGAGGAAGGACACGAAGGCGGCGGCCGCGTGGGCGGTGGAGAGGGCTGACGTCAGGCGCGACAGGCGCCGCACACGCGGACTGCTGTCGCTGTCGTCGGCGCGCTCGACCAACCAGTCCTCCCACTTGGCCCAGAGGTAGCGACCGAAGACGGTGACCAGGCCGTAAGCGGCCTTTTGGGTGCGGGAAGGAGGGACAAGGGCGGGACCTTCGCGGCGCGCGTCGGTGTATTTGAGGTTTTGAAGGGCGGCGCCGTAGGTGGCGTCGTGGTCCCAGACGGTCAGCTTGAAGAGCACGGCGCGCAGGGCGAGGGAGATTTCGGCGTCCCAGTCGTGGAGAATAGGGTTGGACCGGCCGGCGTTGCCACCGCCGGTTGAGCCGCCAAAGTAGCGAAAGGCTTCGCCGACTTGTCCGCGAAGCAGTTCGAGGAGCTCTTCGTCGAGAAGCTCGGCGTCGACTTGGCCGACGCGGAAGGCTGGGCGGGTGCCCTCGCGACGGGAGATGGCATCCCAGAGAGCAAAAGCTGAGCTGCCTATGCGACGAACGAGCGGAGATTGAGAAGCGGCGAGGCGCGACCGAAGTTGCGAGGCGGATTGCTGGGCAGCGATATGCGCAGCGGCATCGGCTTCGCGGGCGCGACGGCGGGCGGCTAGTCGTTGCTGAGCTTGAGCGAAGGTGTTGGATGTATCAGGGGAGCTCGAGGTTGATTTTGTCGGGGGTGTTGGTGTTGATGACGGTAGTGGTGCAGGTGTCGGTGTCGGTGTGGCTGTCGGAGCTGATATGGTTGTCGGGTTTGTTGTTGTTGTTGATGATGATGAAGAAGCGCCAGGAACGGTGTCTGGTGGTTTCGGGATGGCGATGGAGGCGCCATTCGCCTTCGGTTTAGGGGGTGAGTCGGTCATGGCGCAAAGTGGTGATGTGGTGGTCTATGTTGACCGTAACAAGGAGCGTCTGGGAAGTGCTCCAACAAATTGGAGACACATGGTCTTGGATTAGACCTCAGGTTGATAGATTCGGCGATGGATGGATTGTTTGGATTGATGGAGGACGAGCCGAAGCGCCGGGCCCGACGTGGAGCCGGGGCGATGCCGAGGTTGCGGCTGCGGTTGCGCGTGAACACAACTCAGCAGCGCAGCTGAGAGCTGAGACGGGAACCTGAAGCCGGCACTTGGCACGCGACTGCAGGGGGCCGGCGGGGACCCACTTATCACTCCAGGTCTTGGCATTTGAGCTTTGGGTTTCCATTTGAAGCTGATTCCATTTGAACTTCACTCTTCCACCTCACACGCCCAATTGATGGAGAAAAACAGGTTACACAGACACCCCATGCATTGACACAATCCATTTCACTCTGGTTGGGGATCCCAATTCACACGATTGTGGTGGTTTCTCGATTTAACTGAGCTCTCAATTCATCCAGTAAAGGTTTACTCTTCTTTTGCCAGAGCCAAAGTTGTGCCCAATTCAGCAGGATTCCTGGTTCTCTTGCTTTCACAAACATCTGAATTATTCCTGGGGTTTCTGAATGCACACTATAGAACAAAGAGATATTCTATCAGTCTTGGAAGATTCTGACCACTTCCGCTCCAAAAGCCAAGTTCAAGTCATCCGCCCTATTTATTCCAATGTGTGTTTGTTTGGTGTTGGTGGGGAACCCCAGGCAGTCAATCGTCCAGGCCGTTAGGTTTTCCATTCGGGCTCTGCCGTTTGGCTGCCCCGCCATCTCCAAACTTCCATCTCCAACGTTGAACCCCACCTTTCCACAACTCCGACTTCATGCTGAGCTGAGCTGCCGCAGCTTCAAGGGACAGGCTCATCTTCCTCCATACCTACCTATTCAAACTTACACTCCACTAATTTGTCATCCCGGCTTACCTACTCTGCCGACTGGCCCCCGCGGCCATGAACTTCGCCATCGAAGTGCCGGGCGAGGCCGCCCCTCTGACCCCCTTCGAGCTGGTCAAGACCCTGAGCGCCGCCGCCACTTCCACTGACCACGCCCAGCGCCAGTCTGCCGGTCAGCAGCTCCAGGCCTGGGAGTCCCATCCCGACTACTACGCTCTCCTCCAGACTGTTTACCTCGATCACTCATACGACAAACAGGTCCGCTTCCTTGCCGTCATCCTCCTCAAGAATGGCATCGACAAGTATTGGCGACACACTGCCCGTCATGCCATCAAGCCTGAAAGCAAGCAGCTTATCCGATCACGCCTGTTCCAAGGTTCTCTCGCTGAGGAGGATCGCGCTCTCGCCCTTCATAATGCCCTTGTTACTTCCAAGATCGTCCGCATCGACTACCCGGACGACTGGCCTGACGCCTTCTCCACCCTCATCCAACTAACCCAGGCCGCCAATGCCTCGAATCCTCTGCATTTGCGCGGCGCTTTGCTCACCCTTTTACGCATCGTCAAGGAGATGGGCACCGCCCGCCTGCGCAAATCGCAGACAGCTCTGCAGGGCGTCACCCCAGATTTGGTTCAGCTCTTGAGCGGCATTTACCATGAAAAGACGACATATTGGTGGGACTACTGTTCCCGAGGCATTGGTGATGAGGCAACAGCGGCGGCTGCTATTGAAAACAGCTTGACTGCCCTCAAAACCCTCCGGCGCCTTGTGACTGTCGGCTTCGAGCTGCCTCATAGCAGCCCGCTTGTCGTCGAAGTGTGGTCCCACTCGCAATCACAATTCGACCAATTCCTCGGTGCCGTCAGCCCCGGCTCCTCCGTCCCGCAAGGCCTTCAGGATATGATCGGCAAGCATCTGATCCAGTTCGCCAAACTTCACATTGACATGTCGGAGCAGCACCCGGCTAGTTTCCCCGTGCTGCCCAACTCAATTCCTTTGGTCAAGGCGTACTGGACCCTAGTTAAGAACTTCTCCGAGGTTTTTGCTTCATCTGAGGGCATCCGCCAGACGTCCGGTGGCGAGTCAGGACCCAAGCATGAAGGTCCGCTCTACGAGAAGCTGGCTCTGAAGGGCCTGCTCCTGTTGAGGAGTTGCGTCTCCATTGCCCACCACCCCGTACAGACCTTCAAATACCGGAGTCCCGAGGTTAAGGAGCTCGAGAAGCAGGCTGTCCAAACTCTCAGGACGGAACTCTTGTCGCAGGAGATGCTCCTGGATATGGTGCAGGTCGTCGTCGGCAAGCTGTTTGTCTTCCGCAAGTCGGATCTGGAGGCCTGGGAGGAAGATCCGGAGGAGTGGGAGTCACAGGAGCGCACCGAGGGTCAAGCGTATGAATGGGCTGTCCGGCCTTGCGCTGAGCGCCTGCTTCTTGACTTATTGACGCATTACCGCGAGCTTGGTGAGCCGTTACTGGCTTACTGTAACCATGCCACCAGTGTCGAGATGGATATCGTCACCAAAGAGGCTGCGTATTGTGCCCTTGGCTGCTCTGCCGCTATCATCTACCAGCAGTTCGACTTCGACGGCTTCTTGAAGAACGCCTTGGTCAAGGATGTTCAGCGCCAGGAACCCCTGGCAAAGCTGCTTCGCCGCCGGATCGCCATCCTCCTGAGCCAGTGGACGCCGGTCAAGATCGCCGCGGAGAGCCGCCCGATTGTCTACGAAATCTTCCGCCATCTGATGAAGTCGGAAGACCCTCACAACGACGAGGTGGTCCGGATTACGGCGGCGCGTCAGCTCAAGGCCATCGCCGACGACTTCAATTTTGATGGCGAAGCTTTCTACCCATTCGCTGCCGACGTCTTCGAGTCGCTGGTCAAACTGCTGCAAGAGGTCAGCAGCGATGAGACCAAGCTGGCTGTGTTGGAGACCCTCCGCGTCATCGTCACGCGCATGGAGACGCACATTTCACAATTTGGCGACGCCATCATGCTCACCCTCCCCAAGGTCTGGGACTCGGCCGGCTCCGAGGAGTACATGATCAAGCAGTCCATCCTGGCCATCATGTCGGCCCTGGTATCTTCCATGCGCACCGAATCGCGCCGCTACCACCCCGCCATCGCCCCGCTGCTCCGCGAGGCCATGAACCCCGAATCCCCTCTCCACCTACACCTCATCGAAGAATCCGTCGACCTGTGGAAAGCCGTCCTCACGCAATGCGAACCCCCTCTCAGCCCCGATCTCGCGCCGATGGTCCAACTCGCCCTTCCCTTGCTCGAATACGACTCCGAAGTTGCCAACCAGTGCGTCGAAATCGTCAAGGACTACATCCACCTCGCCCCGCAAGACATCCTCAGCGACGCCCTGCGCCAGCCCGCCATCCTCGCCCTCTCCAAAGCCCTCGACGCCAAGAGCCGCGAGCAGCAACAACTCGCGGCCAAATGCTTCGAGCTCCTCATCCGGCAGGCCGAAACCCTCGGCGGCAGCCAGGGCGTCGCCGTCGTGGCGCGCGACATGGTCGAGCTCGGCGTGCTGCGCTCCATGCTCGAGGGCCTGCGCGGCGCGTGGGAGGCGGCGCAGACCACGGGGCCGAACCGCAAGCAGAGCCGCATCAGCACGCTCAAGGAGGCCGACTACTTCGCGGTGTTGGCGCGCATCGCGCTCGCAGACCCGGCAACGCTCGTCAGCTCGCTCACGACGGCCTCGGGGGCCACCAGCGTCGAGCAGCTCTGGCCGTGGCTCGCGGACCAGTGGTTCGCCAACTTTGACTGCATGGCGGACCCGGCCCGGGAGAAGCTCTCGTGCCTCGCGCTGACGCGGCTCTGCGAGCTGCCCCAGCCCATGCAGAACCTGGTCCTCGGCAGATTGCAGGATTACCTGTCCATGTGGACGAGCGTGGTCACGGGCCTCGCCGACGGGGCGTACCCCGAGGAACCACAACAACAACAACAATCGGACCCGAATAACCCCAACAACGCCGGCGGCGGCAGCGGCGGAAGCAAGAAACCCCTCGGCGAGTACGACAACCTCATCTGGACCGAGGCCGGGCGGTACGAGTACGACGCGCCGCTCGACGTGGTCGAGCGCGAGTTTGCGTTCACCGACCCCGTGCACCGGGTCGTCACGTTCGAGTTTGTGCGCGCCCGGCTCGCGGACCTGGTGGCGCGCGTGGGCGGGGAGCAGGTGTTTGAGGCCGAGTGGGCGGTCAATGTGGATCGCGAGGTGCTCGAGGGGTTTAGGAGGTTGAGTTTGCCTTTGGAGGAGGTGGGAGGCGGTGGTGGTGGGAGGAGGTGAGGTTGGGTTGTTGGTTGGTTGGGGAATGCAAGGTAAAGAAACGTAGGGAAGGGTGGGGGAGAGGTGTGGGAATAATACCCGGGATATTTGACGCCTTTTTGGTGATGAGTTGGTGGATGTGAGAGAGGAGAGGATAGGAGATACTGGCGTGTTTTTTATGACGAAAATCTAGACAGGCAGTTCATAATACGATGCCTTGCTGGAGTGAACTGAACTTGGTTGCTGGGGTTGCTTGGAGCAGTGGCATCAAACAATTGCCCAGGGACCAAAGGTCATATAAGACCACACACTTCGAACCTCTCAGTTCTTACTAGGTCACTAGCTGGAGTAGGAAGCCCGGTTACTATTTTTCTGAACGATGGGATCCATTCAACTGGGGTATATTCATCTTGTCTAACACACATCAAATCTGGGTTGACATGTCTTGAGTTATTATTTATTCTTCACACACACTCAGGCTGTGGTGAGCTCGAGAAGTGATGAAGCAAGTGTCATTCCTCAACTGGCCAACGTTATCTACTTATCTCTTAATACAACAACGTCCAGTTGCTCTCGGCAACACATCGGTTGGCATCGGCTTAATGATAATCCACCAGTCAATGGCATCAGTCAGTGGAATAGGAAAATGTGCCAGCTAGGCCTCGCAGACCTGACATCAAACGTGGGAGAAATGATGCGAGAAAGGTAAGAGGAGCTAACTTGGTTCTCCCAAGAGGCAGGCAAGGCAGGATCCCTCGAGGTAGCTAGCTAGTTGCCTAGTTTAGTCCCGCGGGGATGCTTCAACTACCTACGTCTGTACGTGTGAACATACGAGAGAAGGTGGTCTGACTGTGTATTGCGCCTGGCCAGCCCCCACTGCCAAACGTATGCATCAACGCATGCCGGTCTACTAGTCTGTAGTGGGAATTTTTGACACATGACATGGCGACCCGCAATTCGGCTTTGCCATACTCAGTACCTAGCCTGCCGCGTCCAGGCCAGTCTCGAGCTTCTGGACTGGTTTGTCAAAACTCACTGCTGATGCTATGGCAAGATCGAAGGGTTGCAATGCCTTGTCCATTTCCTCCCAGATGCAGGAAAAGGCCCGTAGTACGAATCGGCGTCGTACAATCCCAGGAGGGGGCGGCGAACCCCGTATTGTGGTTCCCGCTTTCCCAGGATGCGGGCCGGTCTGCAGGACGGATCTCTTCTGGGTTTTCTTGGGGCATACATAAGACGATCGGACTTGGGGTTGGGCGATGCGATTCGCGGCGCCCGGGTTGCACTGCATGGTGTCTATTCTCCCGTTGGGCTTATCGAATGAGGTGGGCATGGGGGAAGTAGGTAATAGTTGAATGAGTGGGTGGGAGGTCGAGATTACCCAACGTTGAGCGCTGGACAGTTAGTACTAGGCAAATAGGTAGCCGGAGATGAAGTACCACCATGGACGTCTTCTGGACCGTTCATAGTTTGGTTGATAAGACAATCCATGGCATCGTCGTAGCACTAGATCTAGTCTGCTGCGTCGTCAACAAACCTCGCCGACACACGATTTAATTGATACATAGTTATCAACGCCTGGAGCATTTTCACCGGTACTTTCCCGTAGCATCGTGCCATCCGACTTCGGATGGATCAGGAGACTTCATAACAGGACAACGAGAACGATCGGAGATGGTAGACCGCCTGAACACTGAGTAGTGAAGATGCAGAGGAGAGGAAGCGTGGCGGCGCGGGGAAAGACCACACAGATCCAGGGATTCGCATGGGGCGCACAATGCCATGGCATTGGGTTGCGTGGCCAAGGCGACGGTGCAGCGTGCGGTTGCAGGGCTAATGCAGAGGATCTTGGATTTGCCGTACGGTGCCCTCTGCGAGGCGCGGGTTGAGAACGGGACCCGAATGCAAGAGCCTGCCACGCGAGGTCAGCCTTGCTCCGGCTGATGGAAGTGCCGAAGTCTTGTCAATATCGGAGGATCTGAACGATAGGTACAGAGATAGGCATAGGTAGGAGAGGCGATTGGACGTTCGGACTGGTTTGGTGAGCAATGGAAGACTCAGGAATGACGGCGGTTGCGGCGGATCTGGCAAGAAGAGGCCGGTATCAGATCCGATCAGGGTTCGCCGGATATCGCGGTTTGGTGTACGAAGTATGTATCGGACTGCCTGGTTCAGTGCGGTCTGGCCTAGTTGTGAACCAACAGACGGGCAGGACAGGAGGGGATCCTAGGCCGAAAGAGAGGAGTTGCAGATGCTAGACGGAAGCATGCTTTTATATTCAGACCAACGTGAGGGGGGCCACAGGTTTCCCATGGGACATGGAAGTCTGGGAGGCAGAATGCAGAGGCGCCGATACGAAAAAGCATGTGGATCACCACATCACGGGCGGTTGTTGCCGGATCCAAGGGCACCGGCATTCTCCGTAACCAGTCCCCAGACTTCAGCGTTGAGCCGCAGCACATCCGATAACAGTAGTGAGAGCACTGCTGGGCAGGGCCAGGACCAGTACCACCATGCCGCGCATGTATCTCGAGATGGGCATCGGCGCAAGACACAAGCGGGAGCCAGAGGCTGATGGAGGGTAAAGGGTTGATACCTAGACGAAGGCCGGAGTTGCTAGAGGTTTCAGGAGACCCGGGCCAGTGGGAAGCGGCTCCGGGAAGCTGCCGAAGATGGTGGGCATCACAATCCAACAAACAGACAGCGCCCCTCGTGTTCTGACTCTGAAAACGAGGTCTCGGCTGATTCTCTCGTCACATCTCGCAATCGATTGTGGCGCTTGTTTGTACAAAGTTCTGGGGCTCGTGGCGGGTTGAAGACGACGGTGCTCTCGTCGTCAGTGATGGGAGCCCGTGGGGGTTGTGCAACCGCCATTGGCCAGCATCGATAAGCCGTTGAGATGGTGTGTAATGGTGCCATGCTGGATTCTGGCGGAGGAGTCGGCAGAATCCCCGCAAAATGGCGCCCGTAGAGATGTGCTTTTTGCTTTCTTCCTGTCTGCCAAGGCTGCGGAGACAGCGTGGGAAGGCTGACCGACGTTTCCTTCGCAATTACTCCGTACCCGCGTGTAATCTTGGGAATGGCGGCGGAAGCAAACAAACACCAAGTAGTTCCGTAACTTTAACCCTGATCCATGGCCCATGGCCCGGGAGTGAACCGAGCTGCGAGCGGGCCGGGACGTGGAGCCAGACAAACATTGGATGCGTTGTGAGATCGAGACAGAGGCCACGGTTGCATCACTTTCACCATGGGGAGAGCGTGGTATACTGTGATTAGTAGGCGGACCGTCTAGCCTGGCGGTGGCGAGATGAGACGAGATACACCCGGGACTTGGAGGCCGGAGCGAGGGCTACGGTGTTGCCGGCGATGATTCCAGATAAGCATCGCGGGGCCGAGTCGTTGAGTCACCACTCCCGTCCGTCGCTGATGGCGGGATGGGGACAAGGCCAGAACCCAACAGAGGCGGCCAGGCCATCCAGGCCATCCAGGCCAGTCATTACAGGCGGCTCAGTCAGAATGGAAAATGCAACCAACCCCTACAGGCTTGGTGGTCCACTGTCGGCCGACAGGTGTTAACCGTGTTTCTGCGTGAATTGCGAGGTCGGCTGTGAGATGTGATGAGCTGATGGAAACCCAGGCAAGCCAACCAGAGCTAGCACAGTTTGCGTGAAGATGCAAAGTATGACCTAGAGGAACCAGAGGAATTGACGGAGGTGTTGGTTTCACAGAAATCGCAAAATCGCAACATCCCAGGCACGTAACATCAAATCGGAGGGAAAGTGTGCTGTGTGCGTGTGCGATCTTGGGAAGACGCAGCGAGACCGCGCCTGCTGCAACTTTGTTGTTTCTTCCAGTGTTTCCTTTTCAGCCTTGGCTCCCGCTAGGTATGGACAGGGACCCCACCATCCCACCTTCCCGTGTAAATCTTCAGCAGGCCACCGTCTTCCATATCGGGTAGTCACACTGATGAACCTGAATCGTCCGGGACGAGGTACCCGAGCGACACACTCCATCCATTCCATGCCTTGAGGGTTTGTCAAGAAGGAGACAGCCAGCTCAGGTCAGGTCATGTCAGGCTGGAGCTTCAGGTTTTTTACCCTAGCAAATTTCCAACAATTTGACCTGGATTGTCAACAACTAGTTAGTGTCGACCGCAGAGACAGTCTCCATCGAAAAGATAAGGCCATCTCCATTGGTTCTCCATATCCCATGTGAAAAAAAAGCTCCATGTTTTTCCTTCTCGTTCACGCTTGTCGTGTTCGAACAAACCGCTCAAGCCGTCCGGTTCTAGTCCCTGTCGACAAGGACCAGGTCGCAACACTCCATCTTGATTTCTTTTTTTCCATCAGCTCCACTCCCACTCCTTCCGAGGAGGGGCCGTGGCTGTCGAGCTGTCGGCTGTCCGGCGTCTCTCCGTGCCGTCCGCGACTGGCGCCGGCGTCCACTCGACTTTCTGTTTTTGCCCTCAGGCAGATTGATGAGGTGACGCGACAAACAGGCGAAACGCTCTCTGCCTCTTGTAATTCGCTCGTCCACTAGTCCAGGGTGCCTGCTATCTTTGCCCATCCCTCCATCCATCCCATCCTTCGGGTGCTGACCGACTGCATCCCAAACAAGCCTGTGCCTGGGTGCTGTGCTGGTGTGCTGGTGTGCTACTGGTGCCTGTGCTTGTGCTTGTGCTTCCCCTCCATCCACACACACCCTGCCGTCTGCCACCACCTATCCATCCATACGATTTTTTGCTCTTGATTTTTTTTCTTTTTTTGTTGTTCTCTATTTACGAGCCGTCCAATTCATAATTGCTTCCCTTCTCTCCCCTCTCCCTCCCTCCCTTCTCTCTTCTTCTTTCTCTTTTCCACCATGAGCACCTCATCGGGCGCTGCCTCTTCTGCAGCTACCAACAACATCACCGCAACATCATCTGATACCACCGCCGCTCTGGCTCCTAGCACTACGAGCACCACAGCTCAAGATGCCTCGGGAGGACACCCCGCCGCCGCCTCCGCGCGTGCCGCCGAACTCGCCCGTATCAAGATGACTCTGATGAACAACCTCGGCCACTTCGCCGACTTCCCCATCCCGGGCATCAAGTTCATCGACATCCTCCCCTTGTTCCGCGATCCCGCTGTGCATCTCGACCTGCTGCGCGCCCTCGAGCTCCAGATCCTCGAGGAGTTTGGCGACGACCTTGCCCACAAGCCCGATGTCATTGTTGGCCTCGACGCCCGTGGCTTCCTCTTCGGCCCCTCCATTGCCCTGCGCCTCAACGCCGGCTTCGTCCCCGTCCGCAAGAAGGGCAAGATGCCCGGCCCTTGCGTCACGGCCGCCTATGAGAAGGAGTACGGCACCGACTACTTCCAGATGCAGGAGGGCGCCATCAAGCCCGGCCAGAAGGTTCTCGTGGTCGACGACATCATCGCTACTGGTAAGCATACTCTTTTGCTATGGCCCAATGTTAACCGTGTCACGCCACTGCCCCTCCATCGAGAACGGACCCTGGCTTCCCGCTGCCCCGCCGGTTGCCTCCAAAAAAACTACCCGAGCAAATTTCAGCTCGCCTCGTCCCGTCTTGGAAATACAAACCACGCAACCTTGTTGGGGGGGTTTCGGCTGTCCATGGCATTTCTCTGACACATCATCTTGACTGTCTGCCGGACCGGGGTTTGTACGTACACTGTGCTGACATGTTTTCTCACCACAGGCGGCTCTGCGGCGGCGGCGGCCTCGCTCGTCAAGCAGTTGGGCGGTGAGCTGATCGGCTATCTCTTCATCCTTGAGATTCCCTTCCTCAACGGCCGTTCCAAGCTTGGCGGAGTGAAGACGGTTACTCTTCTGGAGACGGACGAGTAAATAATTTAGTACAGCACCCAACGTCCGGCTTTCTCGATTATTTCTCGGACCGACAGGCACGGCACAGGGCGGCGCATTCATATAGCCACTAATGGCCGAAACAACTTTTGAAGCAACATCAACAACGGACAGCATTGGCGGTGCGAGATGCACGCTTCTAGTTAAAGACATTAGGTGCTGCTGGATTTAATAACAGAGACGAGCTGAGACGAGACGCCCGGTCACGATGCGCATATGCGCAGAGTACATTCTACGTAACCATAGAGAGAGAGAGAGGAGAGAGAGAGAGTGAGAGAGAGAGTCAGTCGTGGGAGAGAAGGTTCCTCGACGTAATGGGATACTGCGGTGGCAGGTTGTTTTGCACTTGCTTCATGGGCGTTTGGGGGGTTAAAAGGTTGGAAGGGCATTGCAATGTTGCGGAGACGTTCAACAGGCTCTTTCGCTGGATTGATGGATGAGAGGGTTGGTTTAGGCATGATAGACTTCAACATTGAGGTTAATACAACTGGGCTTTTCAGAGAGCAGCAATTATGGAAATGCGTAGTGAGAGAATTGGTGCAGAGGATTAGAGAGGGCAGGTTTACTTGAAAGAACCTGTGTGAACCATGAAGTTCTTATCTAATACTTAGACACGACACAGACAACGAATACGATGAAGAATAATATCGCAATCCAAGCATGAACCGCTTTTCTATACGCAATTGACCGACAAGAACGCTAGATACTCCTAAACCGGACATATACACAGCTCTATCATTTCTGTCCTCACCGTCATCATTGCCATCGCCGGTAGGTAAGTACTCCAAGAAGCATTTCGTCACCATACACTCTCTCTTCACATCCAGTTCATCCACTTCATACATACCCACCTAAGGTAGGCAGGTCTGTAGGTAGGTAAATCAAGAATCCCAGGCCCATCCCTCCCCCGTCTCGCCCTCGTCGACGATCAGATTCCCGACCCGGATCCCGTTGCTCTCGACCCACCACCTCCGCGCCAGCCCGATCCTCTTGGCCGCCGCGAGGCGCTCGTACGCCGCCTGCCCGCCGCCTGTGAGAACCATGGCGATGGGGTGGCGGCGGGGTATCCTGCCGGGGGTGAGCTGGACTTGGTCCAGCAGGGGCCGGACGAGGGATGCTGCTGATGATGAGGTTTGTTCACCACCACCATCACTACCGCCAGCGGTGCTATCGTCATTCTCTTCCTCTTGGTCATAATCATCATCCGACACGACGATAACCAACTTCAACCCCCTCGCCGACGGCGCAAACGCCGGAATGTTCTGCAACTTCTCCGCAAAGCTGCATCCGCCGCGGCGCATGACGATGACCTGGTGTTCGCGGGGCGCCGAGGCGGGGAGCGGCGCGTCGCAGGCCAGGCCGGCGGGGTAGATGGTCGACCAGGGGAGGATGGAGTGAGGAACGGGGCCAAAGGCGGGGATGTGAGCTCTTTGAGAAGATGAGGAAGATGAAGAATCGTCGTCCGGGAGGGGCGCCGCGCCGACGCCGGTGGCAGTTACGGCGGTTTGGTTGATGACGAGGTTGTAGGGGAGGGTAGGCTGGAATTGAACGCCGCCGGTATTGGGGGCGGATCCGAGGCCGCTGGCAAAGTTTGCAATGTCCCCGAGGCTGGGGAAGGGGGTAGGAGGAAGCTGGATGTTGTCGAAGGAGGCGGTGAGGCGGGAGAAGAGGGATTTGACGAGGGCGGTGAGGTCTGAGAAGGGGGTTGTTGTTGGGGTGTTGTTGTCGCCGTCAGGGGATTGGTTTCCTGAAGAGGAAGAAGAGGAGGCGGTGGTGTAGGAAAGTTTGTCGGCCGAGGCGGAAGCATCATCGGAGGAGGAGTCGCTATCTGAGTTGGTCTCGGCTTCTTCTTTCGAGGCGGCGTCACCACCACCACCAAGTTCAGCAGCAGCCGCAACCATCGCCTCGGCCAACTTGGCCACGGCATCCTCATCCGCCAACAAATTCACCTCGTGCAAATGCTGTAACTTCACCACCACCGGGTCCCGAATCAACCGAAACCTCGGGTCCGAAATATCCCCCAGAATCTCCCTATCAAACACCACAAACTCGTCCCGTCCCAGCGGCACCCCGTTGACCTTGCTCACCCGCCACTCCTGCTCCCCGCCCTCGTCGTCCAGACGCAGAGTGAGCTTGAGCCCCGACAGGCTGGTCACACGTATTTGGGATGTCGTGATGCGCACGAGGTTCTGGTTCCCGAGCAAGAAATTGAAGGCGCTCCCGGCACCACCTTGCTGGCCCTGTTCGGAGGTGGTAGAGAACTCGAGCAGCATTTCTAGGGGCTGGTATACTTTGGCGCAGGTGCCGTCGGCGGGGAGCAGTTCTGCAGGCAGCGTCCAGGGGAAGAGGGTAAAATTGGAGCGAGCCATGTGGATGCCAGAAATTTGGCCTTTGTCGGAGGAGGAAGAGGAGGACGGGGAAGAGGAAAGTAGGTGCAAATCCAACATGCGCGCGGCGTGGTAGATGTCATCTCTCGCTGCGATGACGGAGCCCGAGAGCGGGGTGTTGGAGGGCCGAGGTGGGCAGGAGTTGGTGAAGGCCTCGTCGTAGTAGGCCGTGGCGACATCCTTTTTGTCGCGGCTCTCCTCCTGCGATGAAGGGTTAGATTTTGCACTGTTTCCGCGCGCGGCGGCGGCGGCCTTGGGGATGATAAGCGGGTGGCCTTCGGTGGTGAAAACGTAAGCCGCATCCAGGGAGTTGAGCGGGTGGCGATCGTCAAAGAGCAGGTACATGTACTTTGCCGTCTCACCGAGGAAGAAGCTCTCCATGCGATCGCTCTTCTGGCCGTCGAGGACGTTTTGCAGGCCGGCCCAGCCGCACGGGGTCCAGCAGCGGCGTGTGATGTCGCGCAGCACCATCTCGCCGACGTAAAGATACCAGGGGTCTTTAGTGGCGCGGTAGAGATGGTACGTGGACTCGATAAACTCGGGCCGCAGAGGCCACCAGCCGAGACCACCTTCGACCGTCTTCTCGCGGAGAGAGTAGCGCTCAGGGAGGGCTGCATAGCGCGTCCAGATGGCCGTGTAGAGCAAGTTCGTGGCGACGGCCTCGTCCAGCTCTCCAGCAAGAACGAGCAGGCCAGAGTAGTAAGCGCCCAAGCTGTCAACCCAGGTGGAGGCAAGGGAACCGGTCCAAAGATTGACGTTTTCATAATGGGGATGGTCTCGGTCGGTGTAGAGGTGGCGCTTGATGGCGGCATGGGCATGGTGCCATGCCTCGAGGAAAGTGTCGGGTGAGTTTTCGGCGTCAGTGAGAGGCGTGAACAGAGTATTTGGGTCCAACCACGGGCGGCCGTCGTCGGAAGGCGGAGGTGGGACGGCAGTACGGTTGGGAAGATCATGCCCAGAAAGAAGGATATGTGACTTGAGAGCATACTCGAAAAAGCTGTCGGCGCCAGCGCCGATGACCGAGTAGGCGCCAATCCAATGGCCCTGTTCAGCATCTACGCCGGCGCCGATAAGGCCGATCTGGCTCTTGCGGTACCAGACGGCCCAGAAGGCGCGCTTTGCCAGTTGCTCGAAGCGCGGATCACCGGTGAGGCGGCTGAGGACGGTAAACTCGAGCACCAAAGACCCAGCACCGGCACTGCACGTCTCGGTGATCTCGGGAGACCCGTTGTCAGGTCGCGGGGGCGGACTAGAGCCTCGGGCAGGGTCCTTGTGGAGTGGCGAGTTGACGTAGAAGGGAATTCCGTGGCGGAGATTCACGCGGGGATATGGCATGCCCGTCTTGGTGTAGAAGGCGGGCAGCAGACGCTGAGCCAGGTCGTGAGCCAGGCGTAACAGCTGACCGTCGTAGGTGAAACCGTTCGGCCAGGGAATCGGACCAGGGTTCAGCAAGTCGTCACCTATAAACTGACGGGGTTCATATCCCGTGATGGGAAGGGCGCCGATGGCGAAGAGATGGGCGCTCAGCAAGCCGCCGACGCCGCGGATGACCGTCTCAAAGACCTGCACCTTGCTGTCGACATCAAAACCACGGCCGCGCAGTCCTTGGCCTGAAGGCCCGGAGGTGCCATCACCGTACTGCTCGACGAGGGCGGCGACGCCGTTCTGGAAGTCGCGCAGGGCGCGTTCAGCAGTGTCCCCGTCCTCGGGAGGGGCTGAGGCCAGGATGGCCAAGGTTGATAGGCTGTCGATGAGGGTAAGGGAGTAGTTGCCCAGGACGTCATTGAGCTCGACATTACGGGGGTTCTTTGCATCGCGCGTGAGGGGCAAGCATGAGACAGGACGGAGCTCATCTTCGGGAAAGGCGATCTTCATGTAATTGTCAAAACCATGGTAAAACATGTCGATGGTCTCGCGGCGCAGCTGGCGGACCTGGTCGGCGCGCATGGCGGAGACGGCAGGCCAGCGGGCCAGGGCGAGGCCCAAGACGAGGGCCAGGAGGGAGAGCAGGGCATGATTCCAGACTCGTCGACTAATTCTCCAACATAATATCTGGGGTTGATGGCGTTGGGCGCGTGTGCCATCGGCTGCAGCCAACCGAGAGCCGCAGTCCATGCCGGCAGGACATCACCTTGGTGAAGCAATCGGGTGCCACATGTAGTTGATTTTACGACAATATATAGTCGCCTCGTGGCTGACAGGTCGTTGCACGCCCGAGTTGTGGTGACGGTGAAGTGAAAGTGAGAGCGACAGTTGAAGTTTAAGGCTGACATGGGGCAATGGACCCCTGTTGACAGCGAGCTTGGAACCATACACAACCCTGAGCAACCCTGAACCAAGACAAGCCTGAAAGTTGTCCTCTGGCACTCGACCCACATTTCCGTTCATATCTTGGCATCCTCAGGGACTTCGACCACGACTGTTTTGACACCTCAACTACAAAGAATCTCAAGGTTCGATCAGTCATTCAGCCATCCGGGCAACAGTCCTGCTTCATCTGGATCCATATTCAAGGTGTCTTCAGCAATACGGGTCGAAAACATGCTCAACGCTCAAGAGGATGATTAATCAGCGGAATTACTCCATGCTACACATGTAGGTGACCTAGTTTGGCCGGGTCGCAGCTGAGGTGGACAGGATGACACGAAACAGAGAGGTAGTAATTAGGTCGGTATGTACGACAGTATGATGGGAAATTGTTGCCTCGATGCCTAACTCGATCTTGTTTCAAACACACACATGCACGTGAGATGTCTCCGGACCGCTCGCCGAGTGAACCACTCTGGATCCGGATTTAAGTGGGTCCCGGGCCTCCGATTCCGAGTGGGCCCTGGTCCGTCGCCCGTCCGGGCAGTCCGGATGCCAGCTTTCCAACCCAATCCATGCCAGGACTATTGTAGTAGTTCATACGTACAAGTCGAGAAATCTCAGCAAGAAAACATGGAATAAGAGGAATCTGTGTCAACGTAATATGCCCTAATCAAAAACATCTCCATCAGATGAATGAGAAGCTGGGCTCGAGCGGAAGGAAGCCAATTTGAGCCAGGAGAAGCTAATGATCCAATTAACACTCGGCCAGAAAAGCACAAACGGCAGGATTTTCATTCCTTACCTTTACCCCTGTCGCCAATCTGGCCATGATTTCACTCTCTGATCAACTCGCGCAGGCGATCAAGCGTGCCACATTGCTTAGATCAGGAACGGCGAGGATGGAACTTAAGAGTGCGTCCCGTTAGCCTTGACAATAGAGGGTTTGAATCTCCGACGTGGGGACTGAGACGACGACTGGAATTCAGTATAATAGTCTGCCTCACCGTTTGGATGTTTGGCTTCGTGGACTTACATGATTGTCAATCCTGCTTGTAGAGCGGAATTCAAAACAAGACAGAGGAAGAATCAAGAATTAACTATATAGTACGGACATGATTCAATTTTAGTCCATATCCGAAAGAATGTAACATTGAATCTAGGTATCGAAGTTGAATTTCCGGGAAGAGGGGAAACGATTCTAGCAGGCATATCAAAGAGCCACACTAATCACGAGGATGTGCAGCTGGTGATTCCTTCTCGCAGACACCACATGGAGTCCTCGATTCAAGACTAACCTAAAGAGAACGATGAAGAGTCCCCACCCACCCCCCTACCCAAACCAAACGACAGTACATATCCAACCAGAATGCAGGCGTAGGAGGATGTTAGCAGAGACAGGAATTAAAACAGCTTTCGCCCCTCAGGTATAATCACATATACCACATGCGAATCAAGCAGACACGTACAGTCTTCCCATCTATTCCACAAGACAAATATAGGTAGGTTGCCCTGACTACATCCCATCGCCAGTCTGTACTTCCATTCACCTCTCGCACCGTCTTGGACCGGTTAAGAAAAGAAAACCAAAGGGATATAAAGAGCACAAGTATTGAGCTGCCATGTACTGTAATCAAACACCCATCACCAACCAAAACAAGACAGAGACCTGCCACCAACCTTCCTGACCACCAGCCCATGTACCGTCCGCGAGCCTTTCAGAGCAAAATAAAGAAAGAAAAAAAAAGTACAGACAAGAAAGGAAATAACATAGGAAGGATAAAGTGTGATATCTAAGTTCAGCGAGCAACAACGCCCTTCCAGCACCACCACCACCGCCACCACCACCAGTCATGACCCCGATATCGTCATGACCCAACCCCAATATTATTACCTCGGTATTCAACCCCTCGCCGCCTGCCCAGCAGCACGCGAGCCCGCTTCCTCCTCATCCTCTTCTGGGGTGAGGCGCCGGCTCTTGAAGATCTCGTTGACCAAGTCCTCCTCTTGCTTGGGCGTGAGGTTGGCCGGAGCAGGGAAGTCCTCGGCCGCAGGTTGGGGAGCAGCAGCAGGGGACATGGTGACGAAATGTTGCTGCTGCTGAGGATGATGCGGATGTGGGTGGAGGTAATGGTTCTGCCTTGCCGCGGCAACGGCAAGATGATGAGCGTGAGGATGGCCTGCGAAGCCGGGGTGCAAGCCGAGACCGGTAGCGGCGGCGGTAGCCTGGTTCCAGTCCGCAGCAGAGACAGGGCCGAGTGGTTGTTGCGGCGGGGCTGGCTGGCACGGGCTCCCCTGGCGGCGGGCAGCGGCTTTTTGTTGGCGGCGCCGACGGGTGTTTGTCTTTTCGTCCTTGACGGGCTCTTCGAGGCCGAGCTTGACGAGCATGGCTTCGATGTGCTGCGGCTTCCAGTCCCAGCAGCGGCAGCCGCCGAGTTCTTTCATCCGGGCGAGGATCAGGGAGTAGCGCATCTCTTCGAAGTAGCGCCAGGCTTCCTTCAGACGCTCGACCTGTGCGATGGGGAATGCGTTGTCAGTATTCATGGATGAGGTGAGGAAAGACGTGGCTGAGACAAATCAAATCTCACCTCCTTCTGAGGCCACACGCCGTACCGGGCAACCGCGCGAGACACCTTCATTTGAAGGGCCGCCTTCTCCCAGTTGCCGGCATGCTTCTCGGTGTACTTGGCCTTCATCTCCTCCCACATGCCCTTGCCCTTCTCCGAGAGGAACTCCTTCCGGAGTTGGAAAAGGAACTTGTCGTCCTCGGGGGCGTCGTCGCGAAGGGTGAGCTCCTCGCCGTCGTCGTCCTGGAGAGGCGCGCTGGCAGAGCCGTTGCCCATTTGGGTAGTTACCAAACGGGGTGTTCTTGGAGGTTTCCGCGACGGCGATGGCTTCTTGCGTTGTGCCGCTACTGCTGACCGACGCCCGGGGCTGCCGAGTGTTGATTGAGACGCGGGTCCCGACGGGTAGGGCCCAAGGAGCATCGAGGGATCGCGCAGGTCCTCGACCTGAGGTGCTTGGCCTGGCCGGAAGTGTGGTGGTTGCGTCAGGCCGGGCGCTGGCCCGTCTGTTGATGACATGCGGTGGTGCATATGTGACGTGGTGACGGGAATATGTTGCTGTTGTTGTTGTTGTTGTTGTTGTTGCTGAGGCTGTGGCTGGTTGAGGTACGCACCAGGTGAAGACACCTCAACGCTGTAACTGTGGTAATGGTGAAGCGGGTGGCCTTGAGGCAACTCCCCATCGTCGGCTCCAGAAACGGTGAAATGACCAAGGTACGGATCGATGGGTGGTGGGATTTGATCCCGCGGAGAGGAAGGGTGGTGGCTGGTCGGCGGAGAGTGTGCCGTCATGTACGGGGGCATGTCGAAGGGACCGGCCTCGGTGACGGCTGGGTTCACCGCCATTGGTGAAGGACTTTGAGTGCCCGAGTGAATGTCGTAGGTGCCATATCCGTACAGTTTCGAGGTGTCTGGTGGTGTCGGCGCCTGGTTACTCCCAAGCCCCGGGGTGTTGTAATCCCGCATGGGTTTCGGCTTGTGCCCTAGGGGTGGGCTCCCCGAACTGGAGGCAGGTGTGAGGAGACTGGGATCGGCCGCGGCCGGGTAGCTGAAGGAGGAGACTCCAGATACCTGTCCAAACAGGTTGGTGAGTGGTGAGAGATGAGACGCAGAGTCGCAAGAACCGCTACCTACGGCGCTATAAGGGCTAAGGTCTGCAACAGAAGAGTAGGTGCCTGTCTGAGGGGCGCTGGTGCCCATAGGCATGCCGTCTAATGAAGCTGAGGGCTGCGGAGAATGCCCAGGGGCAAGATAGTGACTTGAGGACATGTCGACGTGGATGTGAAGGCGCTTGAGCGACCTCCGCGGGGAGGCAATGCTCGAGTTTTCGGCGTCCGAGTCCGATACGAGCTGGTCACAATCGAGGAAATCCTCGATCATGGAAGAGCTGAGTTTGCCGTGTCTGTCTGTATTCATGGTTGTCTTAGTCGGATGCGTCCTATTCCTCTGGCTATGATATCCTCACATGAACCCCGGGGGAAGAAGGACTGAGATCCAAGGTTCGCAGGATGACCAGGCTTTTTGTGTTGCTTGCGAGGCGTCTAGGCTCAGCGCTCGTCGGACCCTCGTTCTCCTTCTCTTTCTGGTCGAAGCCCACGATCCGGCTAGGAGCTTGAGGAGAAAATCTAACCTTAGAAGACTTGATGACAGCCCGAGTACGGCACTGTCGTTGGTGGGGCACAGGGTGCGGCGTAGGACCTGGGGAATGTTTGAGACGGATGAGGCCGATGGGACTGGCGAGGAAAGGAGGAGGGTATCTATAAGGACGAGGAAGAACTAGTCTGCTCGGAGAGGAACTGGCGTACAAATGGCCAGAGTTAAGAATGGCCACGAGAGAGGTAGAGGAGCGCGGTTTAAAGTATCGCTCTCCAGGAGCATGCTACATTTGCAAGAAATTATCCCAAACGCGTCTGGCCCAGCGCTTAACTACTTGATGGAGCCAACCTCGACAGACAACCGGCATCCTCGCACCGCCTTGCCCGCAGCTCTGGGGATGGCCGGCCGAGGACGAGGGCGAGCAATGGGGTGTGCGTGGTGTGCTGACAGGGGGACAGTTCTATTATACACCCTCCCAATGCACACCCCCTCCTGGACCCCGGTAACCGTGAGCCTCTCTCAGCCGAGGACGGCTCCGGACAAGTGAATGGTAATAACTGGCCGTATCAAACGCAAACCGTCAGAAAACTGTGGCAGTACGTATGAGTACGAATAACGTACGCACCAACTCCGTCACGAGACGGAATCTGTGCCAGAGAGACGACGCAATTCACGGCCGACGCCGCTGCGAGTGCGGAATAAACTGTAACTGCGGACATGGCTGTAAGTCAGGTATGTCTTGCGTCCATAACAACCCCGAATGATTAGAAAGCCTTGCACTTGCTAAAGAAACGCGCCGGCGACCCTGTTTTGTCTTGCTGGTCTGGTGTTGAGCATCGCCTGCTGTGGCCACTTGACGCGGCCTACAATAGCTTTGCGGTGGGTTCTCCCCGTTCAAGACCTCGGCATCCAGCAAGGCGCTGCCAAGCCAACTGGGCCTGGCCAGTCAATGATCAACCCAACTGCCCTAACGGCGTGCGGGAAGACATCAGACCAGGTGATATTCAGGTGACATCGTAGTACAACCTATGGTAGTTAACAAAACCAGTTTTCTCCATTACCAAGGAAAGCCTGACACCCGGATGCCTAAACTCGAAGATCGATACAGGCCCCAGCGTCGCATTTACCTCACCGAGGAGCAATTTCCTCAGGCAGAGACTTGACGAGGACGACACGGTGCCTGGAGAGAAACCGAGGACGTGTCGTGCCAAATTGCAAAAGTGAATATCATGGGCGCGGTGGGTGACTCAGGTTGTTCCGTTGTCGCCATGAAGGTTAGGTTGTAATCCACAGCATACGAGACGTTGCAGGTCGATGTGTCTCGTGAAGTAGCAGTAGAGTGCGGAAGTACCTCCGCAGCTTGTCGTCGATGGGCTCTGCGGCGCATCGTCGATCACCACCAAGCGAGGGGCACCACCACCTCCTGAAGGCTTGACCCCACGTTCGTACGCCACCATGCCGGTGTTGTCCAGATAGCCGCCGCGACCTCCTTTCCCGTTGGTCACGTCCGCGATGGCTGGCTCGACGAAGGACTCGACCAGACACCATCTGAGGAGCCCTGCCGCAGTTCGCATGCGGGAGGAATGCCTCGTCGGCAGTCGCACGCATTCATCCTTAGGTGAGGAACGTATACGGAGTATACATGATGCAAATGGCTGCCAGCAGATTGCCATCCACATGCCGCCCTCCTGAAGTCAGAAACGCGGGAGCTTGTTGTTCCTTCGAAGACACTAACGGTGGCTTTGAGTCCTATTAGCAATGGTTCTGAGCTCTGGACTCTTGGAGAACCACATCAATCGGTCGGGCAGACAAAGCTTTGGATGGAGGTAGTACAGTCGGAGACGGGAGCTCTGAAGCTGCCCGGCCACCTTCTGGTCGCATCTTTAGGGCGCATTCGATGGGGTGCGGCCAGAAACGGAGGCCGGGCAGACACAAAGGAAATCAGAGAGACGCCACGAATGCCGGGATTAAGAAACGCTCAAGAAAACCGAGCCACAGCACAAACACACGAACATTGGGGAAAAAATAGAGAAGAGCCACAAAATGTGGAGACTTCTGGGAGGAGTTTGAGGCTGTGCGCGGGTCTCCAGAATGGGCCAGGTGGGGCCAGGTTCGGCCGCAGTTTCCGGAGGGACCGGGACGGAAAACCGCTTGGAGACGGCAAGCTCTCTTTCTCGTCTGGGAATTCACGAAGCGCAATACCTATACACTAGGTCATGCGTGAATCTGAAATCAACCTCAAAAGATGCCTAAAGGACATGAATAATGGCAACTATGGCATGTGAATTGGAGAGGACTCCATTGCCAACCCGAAAACATTCTCAAGTCATGTTACCTCACCGTTTGCCTCCATTTCGCTGAACTTGTGCTCATCCACCCGGCTTGGATCAAACCATAGGTTACGTCTATCCAGGCACCGGAGCACCTCTATCCTAAACGCGAACACAACCCACAAGGTCTTGGCATCGTGTTCAAACGCGACCCGAGGTTTGACTGCAACATGCTGCCTAACAGACTGTATGCGCTAACTCTCGGGCATACAGTACCCGCGGAAAGACTCGCATCGCATCCAAAAGCAGACACATTGACTCATCAAGTGTCCGATTCGCTCCATCTTCCCATCCAACAGAATGCAGGATCGTAGCAGTTCCAGGCTCTATCTTGTCGCCCTGCCTTTGCTCTTGCAAAAGGGCAGAAAAGTCCCATCCATGGATCACATTTCAACTCGATTCTGCTCAGTACGAGATGTGGTAACCGCGGTGATGTAAGTTTTCGGATTTAAATTCAAACGGCGGACAGTGAGGGTTTGCTGCGATTTTGCCTCTGTCAATCGAGAAGTACGATCTCGGTCTTGGCAAGTATCCACCGTATTCCGGTATGCTTCATCTGATTGGCGAGGATGATAGAAGAGTAGGTCTGTAAGCCAATCACGGCACGTCCCGTTCCGTCGGTACCGCGCCATTCCCTTCTGGGAAGCCCTCCACCCTCCACTGTGACGGCCCAGAGGAGACCGGCCCATCACGGAAAGGCTGGTTCGGCACAGGCAAAAGCCACCTTTGAGCGCGCTTAAATCGCAACACGATTGGACGCAAAGGCGAGCCTCGACGCATGAAACCGCCAACACACTCCGGCAAATCAACCAACATGCCTAAGGAACCGCGATGCTGCGGGGGAGGGGAGGCAGACATGGAGGGGAGGCAATCTACTACCAGCAGATCAAGCGACTCTGATCCCGGAGTCGGACTCCGGGGTCAATCTTGGGACATGCATCAAGGAAAATTGCATTTCCCGCCATGCTACCGGCCGGACAATGTCGCCAGACGCAACGCTGCACCGGGTTGTGTGTCCCGCGGTTTTCGTATGCAGAACTGGCCTCCGAAGTTTCCATCTTTCGGTCATCTGCCGCCGGCCGCAACCTTGTTCAGCATCGCCATCAAGGAGCACAGGATCTGCGAGGCGAACGTTGTGCATGTGTGTACCTGACAGTCGGGTGAAACACCTTAAGGTACATTCCCCCCGCTTGAGCCACACCAGCGCGCTTGCGAAGGCCAGCTCCCAGAGGCTCAGTTAAGACCGCCATGGCCGCGACCACCCTCAGGGCGAGCACGTCTGCGCCTCGTCACTACATAATGACTTCGAGCGTTTTCACGGGCAGAAAAGCAGCTAAGAAACCTTCGGCATGCCGCGCCGTGGCAGCCCTGGAGGGCCCTCTGTGTCCTGTCAAACAGCAGCACCAACATCGTCATTATTCAAACCGCTCGCCGGTTTTCCGGCGGCTCTGTCACAAAAAATCAGCCTTGTCCGAACTCGGCAGGTCGTTGTCAGCCTGTCAAGGCGAAGCAAGGTTTTCGAGAATCACATCAACAACAAACTACCACCACCAGAAACCCGCCCTAGCTACGTCTGTCATCTCATCCGGCGGCGAAGACCTTCCTTCAACGGCGAGCAACCACACAAAAGGGGAGTGTGCATACGCGTTTCTCAACCACCCGCCCTCGGGCCGATGTACATAGCTTCTCTTTGCTAACGCCAGACCGGAAGAATCCGTGGTTTTATTATCCTCCTTCCCTGAGTGCAGGAATGTGGGTGGTATTGCCCGGCTTTCTCCGTCTTGAGGACTGACTGACTGACCCGACCCAGCAGCCGTTGCGTCGCATTAGCGGCCGATGCAGTCATCATTTTGCTCCGTCGCTCCCTCCGGTTCCGCACCTGGGAGGTGAGCTCTCTGCTCATAATTCCGCACTCTGCCGGCTCTGTGCGCAGATGCTACCTTTCAGAGCTACCCAGGTAGCATTCATCACTGTTACTCGCGTGCGGCACAGGGAAGCAGAAGCGCAGCCGCCGTCACAGGTCCCGGCACCATGGATTCGACGCCCTGACCCTGATCCTTCACTTGTTGTTTTTCAAATCGCAAACAGTCCCAGAAATCGTTCGGTTGCCAACCGGCTAATATGGCGTTGCTGGTGAATAATGCTTACATAGTCCACAGTAGTGGTTCAGTAGTACCTGGTGTACGTTGTGTTGTTCGACCATGGCTGTCTCCGGAATTTGACCGAGCTGTATCATGCACCGAAGAGGCTCATCGTGTCACGGAAGCTTTCGATGCAGGGTTGACCTTGGATCATCATGCTCAAACGCTGGTTCCTGACCGTTTCACGGAAAGAGCCCCGCCACTGGAGAAGAACGGAGGCTGATCGACGACCAATTCGGGTCATCAGCACCCCTGCACAACGCGATAAGGTTAAAGTTTTGTGTTCCAGGCCCTTTTTGAACACAGCAGCGCAAAACAAGTCAAAACTGCCGAACGAGCCACGCAAGGGAACACCCAAAACGTCATCAGAACTCCATCCCGCACGGCCAAAGCTTTATTGAAAGAGACATCGTTATTCCGTACAAAGTTGCGAATCAGTCATTCCGGTTCTCTTTTTTTGCAGCGGCCCAAGTCCAAAGCGGGATGGGAGGTTTCTCGAAACAGCAAAGACGGCGTGGGATATGGCTCCACCGCCTAAACACCGGGGAACTCACCCGGGCTTCCGCTTCGAGCTTTTCCGGGGTGAGAACCCCCTTGTCCTGGTCTGGTCTGTGCCTCATCCCTGACGTCCACCCACTCTCTCCACCGCGGAATCTTTTTCCGTCGCCCGGTCTCGATGCGGGCGATTTGGATTTGGACGACGATCCATCTCTGTACCCTTTCCCCCATGATGCCATGTGTCCGACGTGGGTGTCGTCAGGCACACAGTCTGGACCGTTTCCGCTTCACTTTTCGTCGTCCAAGCCAAGGGCAAAATTCATGGGGTTTTTTGTGGTTTGGCTGAGAAGCCATGGCTCCGGCAGATGCCGGTGGCACGTCTGGGTGGCACAGAGCTAGTTGCTCCGTACATATAATACGTAAACTACTCCTGCTCGCGTGGGGTTCATCTATACCAAAGACCAAGAAACCGTTGAGGCGCACGTCATCAAAAAGCCAGAAGCTTTCGACGGTTCTGCTGCTCAGTAGATGAAACACGAGCACAAACACAAAACCACCTCAGCAGTATCCGCATGCGTAGGCAATGTATCCATGCCAAGGGGAAAGGGTAAAAAAGGAAACGGGCATTGCCCTTACTACCTTACGTCCTCCTGTCCATGAACTGGACGGGAGCAACGTGACGACAACAACCGTTCTTGTAACTAAGCCCTCAGAGTGTATTGGTGCGCATTTTGCTCCGTTCATTGTCGTGAATGTTTGAGGATGTAGCGGCCGGTCGTGAACCAGAATAGACGATACTCCTTGGCCTGGGGCGGGGGAAGGGAGTTTCATGGGGGCACCGAAAAGCTGGTGACAGACAGAGAACGAGGTGTAAACCGTTTCCGGTGTTGCAATTACCACCTACCCGGCGTGACGGGTAAGTTGTAAAGCATGGAGCAGCGACGCGGCATGGCATGGAGACAAGTGAACAGCGCGGAATGAAAGGCACAGAGAAAGGGAACGGCGGTGACACTAACAATTTTTCTCCTCCCAAGCCAGTGAAACGGTACGGTAAATTCCATGGTAGCATTCTTCTCGTGTGATGAAGCTCAAATTCCGCAGAGATGGTAGGCTGGTTTTCGAGGAGCTGAACTGCAAAGTCGTATGTAGGCCTACAGCCCATCTGCCGCAAATCGCCGCTTAGTTTCGAGTTTCAGGTTTTTTTCTCCCTCAAGCGCGCTTCTCGCTGCTTACCTTGCGAGCTGACTGGACCACAGCAGCAAGGCTTAAGTAAAAAGTTGGCGTTGTGCAACACTGCCCCAGCCCATCCACATTGGCCCGAGAAGTTGTGTAACGTGGGACCTTCAACCAAGAGACAGTAAGACTCAGAAAAGAGGCGCGGAATCAGCCAAGCAGCTTCTGACTTGTGTCTAGCCTTGCGCTTATTTCTCTTTCACAACCCCGAGTTGGAGGGTGAGTTTAACTCGTTCGGCGTACAGACACGCTCTAGTCTCATGTCATGCATCATGGTTGTCACGTCGGCGTCCCAGTGTTGCCTTATCATCCATCAACGTTTGCGTGCCCAATCAGTCCCACGCCAGGTCGGGAGCAAGAAGTAGTCATGCTCCCATGAAATTCACTCCAGGCGCAATTTCGGTTCCCTCTGTGAATATTGGATGTCCTATGGTTGCCTCGGGGCGGGAAGGCACCGCAGCAGAATCGCCTTAGGTACCCCGTACTTACACGATCCCCGTACTCCGTCCAAGTCGATTCCTCCATAAATGTCAACACCATGGCGACATCTCCTCGGCGGCAGATCACTGCTACTACCGCTACTGCTATTACTACGTACTACTACTACCGCCGCATCATCAGCAGCGGCCGCAGTCGGACGACACTGGGAAGCGAGAGGTCTTGTTGAAGATCCGACGCAAAAGGCCATTGGTGGAGGAAGCTTGACCAAGTGAACACGATGCGAAGAAGGCAAGAGAAGAAGGCATGACCCCTGTTCGTGATGCCACCTCCCGCGCTTCTGTCACACGTGGAGGCTCACGGCCCCGGGAGCGGCCCATCCTGATTGGCTTCAGACTCTTGCTCAACCTCTTTCCTTCGTGAGAATCGAGCCGCTGATTGGTCTGCAAAGCGACCCACCTGTTCGCAACCCAAAGTCACTCGAGTCACAAGGGTACCTCCGCACGAGCCATATCACCCGCAAAACCACAGCGAACAACAATGTACCACCCACACGGCAGCAACTTGGCCGCCGAACGGGTCCCTAACCCTTGTCGGCCTCGACCCCTCGGCCGTCTCCCCCGCGTTCTTTCGGGGTTTCCAACGCATCCCAGATCTGCCCGGCTGGTTCGGCAGCGAAGCTTGTCTTGCCTCCCAACGTCTGTGTAACCCAGACCCGGGCCAGACCTGGGAACCGCACCCGCGTTGAACCCCAACCCGAACCCGAACCCGCTCTGGTCGACTTACACAGAAGTTCAACGTCCAGCGCTGTTGGCAGCACACAACCACCTGAATATATCTTTGTTCTTTGTCGAGCTGCTCACTTCCCAAATTCCCTATTGAGGGATAAGGGAGCCCGAGGCTTAGGCACTCGACTCGCGTGCAACCGTCCTTGTTGTCCGGACCGTTGATGGGGCCCAACGTTGGTCTGGTCCCGTAACGGTGGTTCTTCCGGAGCAGGTTTAAGGACGAACAAGAAGAGATGGAGACAAGCTTAGAGACTCTAGCGCCCGCGGAGCGCAGGTCTGCATGTATGGAACTCGGCACATTGCCAATCCCGGCGCAGGAGATGGGCGGGCGAGCTGGCCTTGCTCGGACTCGGTTCGAGGATGATACTGAGCAATGGCTGACGAGACGGGGGCCGTGGGCTGCCGTTTGAGCATCGCAGTGGCGCGAATTTGTCGGTCTGATCCCCTGAGATCGTATGTGTTTCTGATGATTTTGAAGAAGGGAGAGAGCAGGGATGACGAAGGAGAACGGGATCTTGGGGCGCATTACTGCCTCTCCCAGCTGCAGTTGGGGTTGGTCTGTGGTGTATCCCCCCATCTAAGACAACATGCATAAGGTACCCCCGGCTCAGGATTTGAGAAAGGCTGTTATTCAAACGAGAAAAGATCGGGTACACAGCCTGGGTGCCAGCAGGCATGGCTGGTGTTCACCTGAGATGGCGATGCTGAAGCCAACAAGGCTTGTATTTCCCCTTCCTTCCTACGACAGCGTCATCCACCAGACTGTTATTTGTCAACGGAGAGAATCCAGAGAATCCATCTGCTACTATACCCTGGCCGTTTACCTGGCTCGTCACTGCTGTCACTGCTGCTTTGGCCGCCATGGGAACAAGGTTTCCACTGATTACCGGGGTCAACATTCAGGCGAGGACTGTAAGTGATGTTGTCAGCACCCTAACGCTCGTGCTGACAAGGGGCGCTTCCAAGGAACAACCCGTCAACAGCGTACCCACGTGGGATCAACCACTAACGCTCCGATCCGCCCGAAGTCTGTCAATGGTGACGAGCATTCTTCGGCCGAGATCAGATTCAACACGAATAGCCTCGCCCCGTGGCGTATTCCGGAAACAGATTAGACAGCAAATCTTTCGCCACCAGTAGGTAAAGTTGTTGTCCACTCACCTTCCCCATTCTCACCTTGGCCACCGATATGGTGGTTAGACTGGGCATCAACCGCCGGCCCCCATGTATCAGCGAGACGCGTAAGCAGCATAGGAGAGAGGGCATAATTACTTCTAGTCAGTGAGATTCAGCTGCAATATTTCGGACTCGGTCCGAGATCTAGTCGCATAACGATAGGTATGCCTCAGCAGTTTACAACCTGAACTACGTGCCCATCCGAGTCAGCATGCACCATGACGCCGTGAACTACTACCTTTTCCTGAGACAACCCACGATGAAAACACGAGTCAATCTCCGCCATACAGCCCAACCATCTCACTATCACCTAGCGCTTGCAGAAGAGGCGCCGAGCACTGCCAGAACTCACACATCACACGCCGCCCTCCTCGCCTTGCGGGCCAAGTCGGTACTCGCGGTAATTGCGGCAGTGACATGAAGGCCTGATATCGCCAGCATTCCAACTCCAGTTCGAAACGGCCTGAAGCACTATAGATGGAGCATTCCAAGGACTATTCAATCATGTTAGCATCAAACCAAGGAGACATTGCTGTCACTAATTCGAGAGTATGAGGAGCACTAACAACAAGACTGTTGACACAAGCCACAATCTGTACCTTCGCTTGCTATGCTCCGCCTCTCTCTCCCGTACCAGTTCTCGCTGTGCCACACCGCACCCATGCCAACATTCGACGAAGGATTATCACGCTATTCCACTTTCTTGGCTATGTTCTTGAAGCAGGCGTGAGCGTCTCCCAGAGACCAGCGGCATATTCCGGCCAGACACTCTCTTCGGTTTGTTGGCCATCAAGTGATCCAAGCAAACAAAAAAGAGACGCGCCCTTACAGGAAGCATAGCCAAGCCACACCAACCACTTTGCCTCATCAACCGTAACCGTCATTACCGTTGACCCGGGCAGGAACGGATTCCTCCCGTCAGGTATGTACTCCGTAGATCGCCTCAGGGGCAAGCAAACCGCGGAAGTCAACCGCGCATGACGGATGGGATGGCACCTAGAAAACAGCCGATGTCCGGAAAGGAGGGTGGGAAGCACAACCCGGGCCCACGATAGTACCATGATTTGTTGTCCGCGGTGTCAGACGCACACACAACCACCACGACACCACGACACGGCAATGCTCACCTGGTCTGGGCCAAACATCCGCCACTCGCTCGCCCGTGTCTCCCTCCCTCCCTCTCTCTCTTCCTCCCCCCTCCCCTTTCTTCCTTCCCGCTCACCGCGAGCACACCGTGCCTGGAGAGGACAGGGGAACCAGGCACCCCACCATGCTGCTACCACTCCCCAATCCTCCCAAAGGAAACGATGTCCTCACCCACACGTAATCTGTATGCTTCGCCTTCACAGGAGTTCCAGGCGTATTTACATTGGCACCATCTCGCCACTTCCTCTCTCCTGCGTCACATACTGTGTACACCACCAGTCTCCGTCCAACCAAGCTCACTAGCTCCTTTCTCCATGGTAGTAGTAGTAACAGTAGTAGTCGTAGTAGCGTAGTTTCATCCATAGCGCCGCGCCGCGTCCTCAACGGTCGGCCGCTCTCCCTCCGCATCTGCATCCCGCATCCACATCCGCATCCGCAGGAGCATTAGCAGCCTCTCTGCCGCCGTTGCCTCCCTCCTCCCCCTTGCCTACTCGGTCCGCATGTATGTACCTACATACTCCGTCTGTACCTCCCTTACCTACCTGAGGTATTGAACCTCCACTCGGCGCGCGTTGCGCGCTTCGACAACCAACCAGAGCTCACCACGACCTCGACCCTTCGAACCAACAGCATAACCCCCCTACTCCGTATCTGGTCAACAGAGATTAAACCCAAGCAATCGGGAACACGGCAAAAACGCAGACCAAACCAAACCAAGACCACCCCCCATCGAACGACGCAAGCCAAGCCTCAAGATCCAAACAAGCAGGTGAGGAACAAAAGAATGGAATGGTGGGAAAATTGTTGAAGTATTACTCCAGATATGTACGGAGTGTGTACATACAGATGGGCCTCAAAGCTGTTCGTCACCGTCATCGCCGGTGTCGCCCCGTCTGGCACGACGTCGCCGGAGCCGGCGTTGTAAGGGGAGGGGAACCAGGAGAAAGGAGGAGGAGGAGGAGGAGGCGTGGATTCGCTTTGACCTTGGTATGTTCGTACAACTTCATAACGCAAAGCGTACTCTGTAACTACCTTACTTTTACCCTGAAGTCAGGAAGGTGTTCGAGATGATGATCATGATGATGATGTTGGTCAGACCTCACAGACTCCAGCCTCAGGCTGCTGCTGCTCCTGGATGAAACAGACACATGTCTGCTTTGCCAGTCCTTTCCCCACAAAGGGAAAGAAATCCTCCATGCCAGTCCAGTCCGACGCTTTCTCCGAAGAAGTGGTGGGTATGACAAGGCCCCTGCGCGATTATGGCGCTGTGAATGAGGCTCCAGGAACCAGAACGAAACGCATCTTGTTCACTATCCTGTCTTGATCCTACACGCCCCAAGCTCGAGGTCGAAATCGAGGTTGTACAGGCCATGGATCGTTTCCTCAACCTACCATGTTCTTTGTTTGTCCTACCACCCTCCTGCTGTGTATCAATAACCTAGCCCTTGTGCCTGTTTGAAGTTCACCGTTTACCTGGCACCCGCCCAAGGGAATATCGCTTTTGCTCCCCGTTGTCCCGAGATACCTACATGATGCAACCTGCAAAACCATGATCACCACCTCATCATCACCACCACACAGACATCACCACGGGTTGGACTCTGTAGGCGCCCAGAACCAAGAACTCGGAAACCTTGCCCAGGCCGTTGGTAGGTAGGTACCCAGGCTACAACGTAGCATCCAGCAGGGACATGCTGTCCATACCAGACTTCCAAGCCGTTGAGTTGAATCTTTGTAAGTATCGTTCTCTGATGATAAATCCTTCCGCCACGTCTCTGCCGCAGTGCAGTCGTCGGCAGGAATTCCGTGGTTGTCGAAACCGAACCATTCCGAAGAGGAGACAGGGGATGGAGGCTTGCGTTGGCACAGACCATTGGGTCCCAAGTCACATTACCCACGCTGGATGCATGTGCCCTTGTTCCGCAGCCGCCGGGCGAGCCCGCTAGTTGGCGGGGGACCAGGGGTTGTCGAGCCAAATGTCCAGGGAACACTTACCCTCACACTGTCCTTTGGTATGTATGTACTTGCTGCTGCGCATGTACAAAGTATGTATGCTCGATGTTTGGATGTTATTAGTAAACTCCAGGAGACTTCCCTTTGCAATCCAAGTCAGCGGTATCTATGGAGTAGCGAAAGGATGAGCATGCTGGAAAAGGTTAGGGACTAGCCAGGATGGGAAGAGATGTCTCAAACGAAGGTAAGTTGGAAGCGGGATTTGCGCACACAAGCGCGTCTGTCATGGACGAGAAACCCCCATTTTCGGCAGATTCCTTCAGCTAGTTGGCGAGGGTGATTGCCAGGCATGTACTGTACCTAGGTAAATATTGCGATCACCATTCACTTGAATAGGCAACTCATCAGAAGAACTGGCATCTCTGGCCTTGTCCATGAAAGCATCGGTGAGCGAGGGAACCTGGGAGGGACTGGACTGACGCGCAACAAGCAAACCAGAGCCAGAACGACGCAAGTTTGCTTCTCGATAACTTGAGAAGCAAAGGCGAGATAGGAAGAGAGACGAAGAAGAGTAAATAAAACGGCAAGCAAGAGATAGAAACCACTCGAGCATCGTCCTGGTAACAAAACCCAAGGGAACCTACAAAACGGTGGGCGCTTGTCTGGAGCGGGGGGG
>NW_027191427.1:2864736-3074010 GCF_041956435.1 Mycothermus thermophilus
GGGGGGGGGGGGGAGTGTGTTCTGCGTCCAGAGTACCAGTACCCAAGACGGGACGAGCCATTGCTGCACAGTATGGAACAAGAGCAAGAGACTCAGGGTGTGAGTGTATGACAAGGGAAGAGGACACAGGGTCATGCCATGTCATGCCTGGACTGGTCAGGGTCCGGCCTCTGTGCATTTCCCGGTTTCCCTCTTGCGAGATTGGCGGCGGTTCGTGGTGATCGGTTGTGGCAGGCCTGGGGCTCCCGCTCACGGCTGTCTCCTGCACATTGGCCTCGGGGAGAATGCGGGAGAGTAGGCGGAGGCCATGCGAAGGTGACGACCCGACACAAGGGATTCTGGCGGTCTGCTAGAGGTGGGTGTCGATAACCATCAAGGTGCCACGCCGCAGCATTCATACGGCCGAGAGCCCAAAGGGGTAGAGCCAGCCAGGATGGGAACGAGAAACCTCGAGAATGCCTTGCTTGACCGCGCCTTTTCAGAGGCCGATTGGGCGGCCGGTCACGGCCCCGAGTGCCCCGGCACATGGAAGCCAGCGGCCGCTCACCCGGCCGCTTTGACGCGGCCAGGTCGGCTTAGCCTCCTCCCTCTCCAACGTGACGGATCGGAGGGTGCCGGGGCAGAATCGGGAACCCAGACCGGAAACACAGCCCAGGGTTAAGAAAAAAATAACATGAGTTTCCCCTGGTCTGGTGAAGGATCCGGTTTCCTGGAACTGAAGATCATGTGGCCGTCGTACTCCGTCCTCCCTCACAGCTGGAATACTAGGTGTCACAGAACGAGGAATAATATCACCGACCCAGGCTCTGGGATCCACAAGAGGAAGAGAAGTTCGAGGAAACGCTGGGAGAATGTCTGACGACGTAACGCACCGAAAGAAAACGCACAAGCCAAAACGTAGATCAGGAACACGGAATGAGCGTCAGGAAGAGAATTAAAGACAAAGCCGCATGAGGCGTTCGCGTGTCGGCCGGACAGGCACCTTGACTCGCACTCGCAGTCGTCGACATTCATCAGCCCTGCAGGTGGGCGATCTCACTATGCAAGTTCAAGCTCTTCCCGCCAGTAAGAAGGTTATTTTGGCGGGAGGAATGGCGGTCGTCTCACCTTTGCTGTGCCGTAGGCGCCATGGAGTCGGCAGCCAGCCAGTGAGGTTGCTGATTCTCGGCAGGGCAGGTGGGTAGGCCAGGAGGAGCAGCAGAGTTGAGACGAGCCATTCCGGGAGCCCGTGGGGCCCCAAGATGGTGGTCTGCAGCGAGCTGGATACATCCGGGCTATCGAAAATGCGTTTTGTGCATGTGCCACGAAGGTGAGGCGACACCTGCGCCGCTGTCCTGCGAGGCAGGTTGACCTAGGAACCTGGGAGCTGAGCAGTGATGACGAGAGTTAGGCCAATTTTTGTTTGAGGTGAGGCGGCTTTACGGATTATCCGAAAACCGTTGGACCGTTGAACACGCCCTTGAGGTAGCATCGATGAGAGCAAGAACACAAGACTGGAAGCTCTCATGACCCCAGGGTGGTGAAGATGATGAGTCCCGAGGTGTGGGTGCGGCACGGTGCCGGCTCCGGCGACGACGAGCCCCGGAGACGAGAGACAGAGAGATTAAGAGAAATTAAGGCGAGTAACTTGGCTTCAGCAGCACGGAACACAAAACAGATGGAATGACGAAGGTGATCCTCACATGAATTTTGAACTTAATGACGCACACCAGGACACGCCAATGTATGTACTTATGTGCCATGGACGGGAAATGGGCACGACGGCGCGTAAAGAAAGCAACCGTGAGGTGAGAAAAAAAGAGAAGACAAACTCTGCCAATGGAGGGACCGATGCGTTTCGGGGTCTGAACGGGTTTGGAAACAGTGGGTCTGCGCTGGCGCACCCACTGGACAGATGGACCTCGCAGGCGCAATTGCAACAAACTCTTTCCCTTCGCTGCTGGACCGACTGGCGATTGCATCCTGGAATCCAAATGACTTTACTGCGTGGAAATGAGAAAGAAGCCAGGAGCGCTTCGGGACCAGCAACCTCATTTCTTCCCGTCGTTCCCGTGCCGTCCCATCATGCTTGTCATGCTCGTACCGGCCATGACGACCTGACCCGACTGACCCGAGCAGTTCATTGCCTACCCGCTGGACCTGCCCAGAGTTCCCGGTCCCATTCCCTATTGTGAGGTGGAGGCCGTCACCGGTTGCGAGGCGATGGCATGACAAGTTCGCCATGTTTCCTGTCTAGGAGGCCGGGATCGGCTCCAACAACCGACTACAGCCATCTGTCTCCGGTCCCGAGCCCGAGCCCGAGCCCGAGCCCGGGCCGACGCAAGGATCAACAAACCGACCGACTGCATATGCGGTATATGATATGAAAAACATCGTTACTACTACAGAACCCGGATGGCCAGATCAGATCAATTCAGCCTAGATATCCAAAAAGACTCTGGGCGACGCCCGTTGCAATGACACGATCGCCTGGTCCTACCTCTGTCGATGCTACATTCGGCAAGTCAGAGACTCCATCACGGCGCGCTCGGCACTTGAGAGAATCCTCTTGCTTCAGTGATATGCTGTCAGTAGGACATGAAGCCGGATTACGGCTCTGTGACTTGATGTGTATGAGCGGCGTGCAATGTCGGAGAATGTCGATACGATGCTTGGGAGCTGCTTGTCTTTCCTCCAGCTGAAGTTGCCGAGAGCCGAACACGCCAGCTTAGGCGGCACAGACAATCTCCAACAATCTCACTACTCTGCATCATCAAGCTTAAGTAGCGGACGGCAGAGGGAGAATCTATTTCTGAACGGCACCTGCTCAGCGCATGTTTCAAACCCCGTGTTGGCCGTTTGCTCAATCCACTTGCAGGATGCCGGCAGTCGAACGTCACCAACAATCGAAGAGTCACATGTCAAACACGCTGCCGGCTGAGGCTGAGAAGGTTCACGACGTCCTGTGTCATGAGCTTAACTTGAGTAGCAAAGGTAACGTTAACTTTTGTTTCGTGCCGGAACAAGCACCAATCCACACACCTCCACCCATCCCGAGTCCGGCCCGAGCAGAGAGTCCTTTAAACACATCGTGAGATAGTTGGCGTCACTACCCACCCCGTATCTCGAACAACACGCCTCAGCAGCCCCTTAACGAGGCGAGGCACATACAACACAGACGAAGGGACTCAAGATTGCGGCAGACAGGCGAGCGCCCTGCAGGGCCCCGGTCCTGCCGACAAAGGGCAACGCCATCGTATGACGTGGGGGATGGACAACATGCCGTCTATTACTGACGTCCCCCAGTGACCGGCGTTCTCAACTTCCGTTGGCACCAGTCCTATGTCCACGCACGAATAAGGAAGCTCCTTGAACAACACCGCCTTCTTCCTAGCTATTATGTCGTCTGTGGGCGTCGAGGCGTCTTTTGCCAACGCTATTCAAAGAAGCGGCTTTGTTTCCTTGGGGCGTGGATTCGGATATTGTTCCCGGCCGGCCCGCGAACCTCGAAGCGCCGACCGGGTTGCTTAGCCACAAACAATCCACAAGTCAAGCCTCTTTTTGATGGCAACAGAATCCTTGTGCCAACCTTGCCTCACCTTGCTGAATGCACCGTACTTTGCCACATGGAGCAAGTAACAAGTAACGTCTGAGCCTCGATGGTTCAGACGTTGGTTTTGGGCCACATGTCAAGGCATGCAACAGACAGGGTTGACTCCCTTTCCTCCTACAGCAACAACTCCAGGTTCCAAGCCGAGTCGATATCGTCACAGAGGACACGGTGACACCTTTAATGACTTGGCTTAGCTGTCAACACCGAGGCCGCTTTGCAGAGTTGAGGCGTGGCATAATAGAGAATGAAATCCCCTCGCCACTCAAGAACAGCAGCGAGCACCGTGTGAACAAACCAATGCCATAGTGTACTCTGCAATATTAAACCAGGAACAAAAGGAAAAACAAAGACGGAACCAACACCGGATCTCGGGCCGAAGCGTGTCTTCCCGCCAACAGATTCTCCGCCCACCCACCACGGCCACTTCATATGGCCACTAACACATCCGGACTAATAGGCTTCGAGGTTCTTTCTTGACTTTAGCATAGACATCACACAGGGCATAGGGAATTGTGATACTCGATGAAAGTGAAAGCAAACCGACAGACTGGACTATGGCATGTGTAGAACAGTATTAAGAAAACCAAGACAACCGGAACACACAGGGAATCTGCTGAGAAGTATAAATCAAGAATAGAGTGTCCCCAACTGTCAAAGATGACCATTCATGTCTTCTCAGCGAATTTCGATCACCAAAGACTGAATCATCTGCTCAAGGCAATCTAGCTGCTTCTCTGATCAAATATTGATTGATTGATTGCCAACACCATGGGTGAAGTGGGATCCGGGTCCAAGACACCCAACATGAAGATCTTTCACAAACAAGAAAGCATTGATCGGGAAGCGTTATTCAAGTCCATATTAACATTTCATCTCATGTTGTACAACTAATCGTGTCCCAGTGCTACAAATAATATTCTCAGATCAGTCTGAGGATAGGCTATCGGCTAGTTTAAGGAGGCCGGCAGAGCCAGCATTGTCTAGTTGACCTAAGTAATACATACAGTTAGATACCTAGCCGGCCAACATCTGGGATCATCTCCTGAACCTTTGAACTAATAATTTCTTTCTCATAATAACACAGTATCAACGCCAGCTTCCTTCTGCGCCTGCTTAACAATCCGCGACCTAATTCATAACCCTCGACTTAACAAATTCAGAATCCGCGACATGATTCAATCCAGTCCAAACAAATTTGCAATTCTTTCCTTTTAACCATCCGTCCGCCGTGACCAACAACCATCCCAAAATCCATATTAAAACAGACCAGGAGATAAAATGTCAACCAACCCATGATTCCCTTCGTTACTTACAGGACCGCATATATAAAACCTGCCCTAGGGATGCTAGGGTTGAAATGCCAGACAAATGAAAAGGGGTATTCCATGACGAGAACAACAGGGAAACGAAAGGGGTATATAATACCAATGCTTCTTGTGACCATTGCCGTAAATTCAACGCAGACCTTCCATCGCTTCGGCTCAGGCGCTCTCGATCGGCACAAACGAGTTGAAGTTGAAGTCGATCAGGCCGTCGAGCATCCAGTGCTGAGGATCCCAGAAGTCGTAGTTGTTGCTTGTGTCGTAGTTATTCAGGCCCGTACTTCCACCCATCATGGACCCTCCTCCGATTGTCGAGCCGGCGGCGCTGGGGGTCAGTGCGCCGTTCGAAGTGCCCGCTCCGGCAGCGGCGGCGGCCAGGCTGAGGTTGGCTGGCAGGCTGTGGGAGGGAGGAGCAAGAGTGCTGTCCAGATGAGTAGACGAGGCTGAAGACTCATTAGCCGAATCGGGATTCGTGGGTTGTTTGAGAGCTATCGGCATGAGAGAGACAAGATTCTTAGCCCGCACGAGTTCACCCCAATCTATTGTAAAGGCACGCAAGAATTGGACGGGTAAAGACGAGACCGGTGCTAAAGAGGGAAGGAGAGGAGCAACAAGGACCGGGCAGCGGGGAGGTGGGATGCTGGTATAGACTCACCGTCAAGGGTCCCGCGGCCGCGGGCTTGGTACTCCTCACGCCAGTGCCAGATGGAGTCGAAGACGAGGCTCATGCTGTGCCGGCACCTGACCTTGAGCTGCAGGCTGTCGTCAATGGCCAGGTCGTCGCCCCTCCCAGAGGGGGCCGTGTCCTTTGCGCCGTTCCACATCTGGACCATGAGCTCAGCAAGGCGCCAATTCAGGTCGTTCCGGACGACACTAGTGGTGCGGATTGCCTGAATGGTGCGGTGGAACAGGTGCCGTCCCCGGTCTTCGTCAATCTGCTTGACAAAAAAGGACCGCATGAGCTTGAGGAGGGAGAAGCCGGCGGCCACCAACATTTGCTGGATGTAATTGGTGGCGTACTTGAGCATGTACTGGTCGCGGACCTGGTAGCGGTACTGCTCAGGACAATTCTCCGGGCCGTCGAGGATGGTGTCGAGGAAACCAGTCGTGGCTCGCCACAGCGCCATGAGGTCGTCAACATACCCCGGAGTACTGCTCGAGTCGAAGAAGCCGGCCAGGCGCAGGTGGAGGCAGGCGGCCTTGAGGTGGAGGTAGACGATCGGCGAGAGGTTCTGTGAAAGGATGGAAGCTTGCATCTCGTTGAACTCACGGCGATAAATACGCATCAGCATGGCCCGGTGCTCGTCACCGGCAACGCCGCGGGGATCGCTAGCGTTGCTGTACATCTCCTTGGAGACCTTGTCGCAAAAGCGCTCGATTTGGAGGCGAGCCTCAAGCTCGGGCCCCAGGGAGAACGGCCCTGCATCACCCGGACGAATGGCCAGGGTCCAATCGTACAGCGTGGAGGCGGGCTGACCATATCCAGTGCCTACCATCTGGGCAACGATATTGGCAACCGCCCAAGTCTTGATGCGGTCGTGCAGCCCCTCTGGGTTCAGCTCGACGGCCACGCGTGAGAAGTCGTTGATGTGATTGGGACGGTGCAGCCCAATACCTGTGGCCGTTTTCATCATGACGCCGCACAGGATATGGGTGGGGTCGGACGAGCTGGTACTTGTCGGGAGAGGCCAAGTGCACAGCAGACACAGGGCCTTGACGACGAAGTAGCTTTGGGGCACGTCGCCGACCGTAGCCCATAGAAGCTTCGTCAGCGGACCCGATAACTTGGTGAGAGTGTTTGGGTCAGAATTGTGGCGGCGGCTTGCCACGGCAATAATGGCCCAGTAGAGCAGCGGGTGCTGCTGGTAGTATTGGTCAGGGGTTTGGTTTGGGTTAAGAAAGGGAAGGAAAGGATGGTAGTAGTTAAAGAATTGGCTGAAGAGCTGGCTCTCCTCCTCGTCCGTGATACGGAAGTCGTCGAGTTCGCGAGCAATCCGGGGCATGGCGTAGGAACCACCACGCTTGAGATGCAGCAGCGATGAGGCCACCTCATCAGACCCCATGAGTGACGAGTTTCGCGTATGCGTGTAGCCGGTGCTGGCGACGACGGGTGACTGAAGCTGTGAATGCACAGCAGAAGGGGCGGCTGATAACGGCGTCTCCTCCTCGTCTTCCAAGACGAAGCCTTGGGCTCGGGCTATCTGGACGGCGCGACGGAGCCGCTCGATCTCCTTCTCCATCTCAGCATGCTTCGAGCGCTTGCCAACGCGCTTGAAGTTGGACTCGATCTTGCATTCGAGCTTCAGGCGGTTACACCGCGAGCAGCTCTGGAAGGGTTCCTGGACGACATCACAGCGGAGCTGGGATGAAAGGGAACGGTGTAAGCAGCCGGGAGGGAACGGACGAGAGGGTAGAGGAGACAAGATGAACGGCCGACAAAAAACGTACCTTTTGCTGGCGGCATTCGTTGCAAGCCCGTTTCACTCCGGGTAGGCGGCGAGTCTTGTTTTCGGGCGAGGCACCAGGCTTGGACTCTTCATGTTCGTGACCGTCGTGATCCGGGTCGTGGTCGTGGTCGTGGTCTGGGTCGAGGGCACTGCCTGGACTGCTGTCAACGATACTCCGCTTGCGTTTTGCAGGAGCAGCGGAGCCATTGAGGCCCTGGCTCCGCATGCCGGCAGCAAAGTCCGGGCTCGCCATGGTGACAGTGACGGTGGCCGAGGAAGGACGGTCGGTCGGGGCGGCGGCTCGGGACCGCAACCCCGGAGGGGTGGGGACCGGAGGTGAGGAGAAGGACACCGGAAGAGCCGGCGACGGTTCGGCGTTTCAAGCCTCGGGGCCACCGGGCACCCGGGCTCTCGGGGTCCCGATGAGGGGACTCGGGCCGGAAAGCGGGACGGCGTATGATGGCCGAATGGCCGGATGGGTGGACGGTTAGATGGTTGGATGGTTGGATGGATGGGCTGACACTGGCGTTGGGCCGTTGGGCCGTTGGGCAGTTGGGCAGCTGGGCCACGGCACTTGGGCTCCGGTGGTAGGGTCCGGTCCGGTCCGGTCTCGCGGTTTGCGATGAATGGGGGGGAGAGAGATTGGAGGTGAATGGGAAAAATAGGTGCCGATTTACGGAAGAGGGTGGGCAACTGGCAAGTCCAGTCATTCACCACCCGCCGGTTCTTTTGTCGGGGCCGGCGGGGCTGGTGACTTTGTTGCTCACTGGTGACTCGAAGCGGGGGTCATCTCCGCACCTGCAAGTGCAAGTTTTTCGGGCGCGGGAGGAACCCACGGCAGTGCTTATTGGCCAAAAGCTGTGTCTTGGCGTTGTATTTGACCCACACAGGCTCCACTCTGCGCGGGCGGAGTGGACTTGACCGTTCACCTTGTGTTCTTCTGCCGGGCAACCAAGCTCCAACCAAACACACCTTACGATTCCGGGAAAGGGAGCGTTACACTGTCGACAACGCTCCCGCTCCTGATCGTAACGGCTGGACATCCACTGTGGACGCCGCTAGGTATCTGGCTGTTGGGGAGCTCTGGCAAAGACGTCGAAGACGGTGCAACCAGAACCGATCACCACCATCAACGCTGTTGACAGTGGAAAGATTCAATGTACGGTGTACGGAGTACGTTCACTGCGCTCTGTCTTCTCATACCACCTCTCCCACACCGCCTCCTATCTTGCTGCTTCCAGCCACCTATTACGGCTACTCCATATTCATGAGAACTTGACCTAGGACAGATACTCCATTAGTTGGTTGGAATCAAAAACTTGACCACGTCCATACATACGATGGTTTGCTGATTTCTGCTGAAATAGGCAATTGATTCTCCCCAGCCTTACGGTCGTCTCCCCATTCAAAGGCGTTTGAATCCAAGGTATCGAGAGCACTGTCTTCCGTTCGGAGAGCTTTTTGCCTCTCCGAGTGTCGCCATAGGAAGGAAAGGATTGACTATATTATTGCTTTCATCTCAGCTTTGACTGTCGAAGCTGTATGGAAATTCTTCGAGTTACCCGAAGGATAACGACAAGCATATTGCCGACCTACCGAAGATAGGGAACCTGCAGCGATGACTTGCATCCTTCGTCCCGAAGCGTTTGACATGAAAGTTGCATAACATCAACACTGTCAACATGCAGGACCCTGTCGACATGGCGCTTGAAGCATGAGGGAGTGTGTGTAATCGTGTATCGAACTGCCTGGTACAGGTACAGGACGTGGATGCGGCAGGATTCCGCCACGCACCAACAAGCCGCGCCGTAGCCGCCGTGCGTCTCGACCAACAACCAACACCCCATCCATCCTACCTGGTAGCGCGACTCCGCGATTCCCGAGCACACTACTGCGTGTTCATCACCGGGTAATAACAGACGCGGCCCTGTCCTCCGGTGGACGTTGAGATTGGAGGACACTAGCATCACACCGGCGTCACACCGGTGGCGATCCCCCCAACGCTTTGTGCAGGATACGCATCGGATCGAGCACCAGCTAGACCAGAGGATGTCGTTAGAGAATTCTTGGATCCTCATATGCCGAGTTGGCTCGGGCCGGTGGGAAATATTACGTTGTTACCCCTGGGATCTCAACTGGGAAGCTGGCAACCAACTCGGATGAAGGGTTCATCATCATGCTGTGGCAAATGCAGACGTCGCCCTTGCGGTACAGCACACTGCCTGACCATGTAACGGAGAAATCCGGACCATTAGCGGCGTCTTGAATGATGAACCGCTCTCCGGCATGATATAGTCGTATTCCGGGAGCTGGGTGCTTCATCCACACCTAGGTTTCCAAGGCGGGTTGCCTGATGAGACTGTTAGACTCACCCCATCTGGATTGTTGAGTTCCTTGCAGATTAACTGATTGCAAAATTTGCCTTACCTTAACTCTGAGCTCCTGCCATCAAGAGGATGGTCTGGTCAGTTATACCTATGTAATTTCAACACACCGTCCTTGACGTGAGGGTTGAGAAGGTGAACGGACAGAGGGTAGAAAGTTATTTCAACCAAACTGGAAATTACAGACAAATAGAAAACGGAACCTAGTTCATTACAAACTTGGAACCATTTTTGAACTGTTTTCAAACGGAGTACCTATAGCATAGAATATACCAGCATGTCGTTATGTTGATGGTTTCACAGGGGGTGGCGCCCTTGCACCAGCCACATGACATTCTGCTCTTGTGTGGCTGGTGCAATGACGACATGGACCCCAAAGGATGTGGGGCCAAATTCTGGGATCTGAGGAACTGGAAGCTTTCAACGCTCAACCATCAGCTCTGAGCACCACCTTACAGTGACTCCCCGGCCTCACAATGGGAGCATCCGGGTCAAAGGTAGCGCAGCAGACGGCGCGGAAGTTCCCGACGCGCGCTCCGGGATCATTCCCGGCCGCCGCGACACCAAAACCACCACCATCAGCCACACCTTCCACCCCATCCCCGAGCTCATCCCAGCCACAATCACAACAACCTCAAGCATTCTACTCCAAAGAAGACGGTGAGCAAGCAGTCACTCGAATCCCTCAGCCATATACTGCCCATCGCTAACGTACTTACCCCAGCCCTCCGCGCCGACGCCTCCTCCATCTCCCAACAACAAGACCCCGACGACATACCTCCCGACTTCGCCGCCCGCCTGCACAAAATGGGCATCGTCCAGCCCAATCCTTTATGGTCACCCTCGTCCATCGCCAACCCATTCCCTCACGCCATACCCAAGGGGCCCTCTCTATCTCCCTCGGCACCGTCTCCACCATCAGCGGGGTCAGCACCGTCAGGAAGAGAGCGCGTTGTTCCCTCACCCTCATCACGAAACGTAACCCTCGGTGTGCTCGAGGCAAGACGGAGGCTTGAAGCCCAGGCTACCGAGCAATTTGAGCGCCGCGGCCGGGCGTCGGTAGATCAAGGGGATGAGTTGGTGGATGTTGGGACGCTGAAGCGTGCGCTGGTGATGCGAGCCGCAGGGACGCCGGCGGCGGAGATCGAGGCGAGGTTGAGGTTGAAGAAAGGGGTGGTGGCGAGGCTAGGAGGTGTTGGTGTTGTGGGCCCTGCTTCATAGTGGTTATGCCATGTAGGGTTGATGGAGATGGTTGGAGAATGCTGGCTTGTATTATATCATTTTGATTCTGAGTCTGAGAACTCATCGAGAGACAGAGACGAGCGCGGTCTCTGGTCTTCATGTGCACTACCAGAACCACTGAGATACCCTGATCCATGAAGGAAAGGAAACGACCAGAATCAAGAAAACCGTCTTCAACGAGCCTTCTCCATGAAACTCAGTGTTACTTAAGGGACTTCACATCCCCTCCCCGGCTTCATACCCGTCACCACGCGCAGTGGCCACCATCAATCCTCAAATCAGCCCCAGTCATGAAGCTGCTGGCATCGCTGAGCAAAAACACGGCCGCCCCGCGGTACTCCTCTGGGTAACTGAGGCGCTTGAGCATGTTTGCGTCGGGCCATGCAGTGCGCCGCTCAGGAACAGCCTCAAACAACCCCGCCGTCATGGCCGTCACGATGTAGCCCGGCGAGATGGTGTTGACGCGGATGCCGTGCTCGCCCCATTCGGCGGCAAGGTTACGCGCCAGCTGGATAACAGCGGCTTTGGAGGCGTTGTAAGCTCTAGAAGTTGGAAGTTGGTTGATGTCAGCCAATTACACCCTCTTTTTCCAAGCAGCACAGGTCAACCCAGGAAGTAAAACACTCACGGGCAAATCAACCCTCTATTAGCCACCGTTCCGCTCATGCTCGCAATGAGCACCAAACTCCCCCTCTGCTTCCGCCGAATCATCTCCCTTGCCACCGCCTGCGCCGTCATGAACACGCCCGTCACGTTGACCCCCATCATCTTGTCGCAATCCTCCGCCGTATACTCCAGGGCGGGCGTCTCCTGCTGGATCCCCGCCGCGGCGATCAGCCCGTCCAACCTGCCCTCCCGCTCCGCGATCCCGCCGACAATCTTGCCCAGCGCCTCCTGGTCACGCACGTCCACGCGGTGGTAGTGCAGCCTCTCCTCACCAGCCCTTTGGCTATTGGAACTGGCGGAGGAGGCGAGCTCCGTCCTGGCCCGCTCAGCGATGCGCGCAAAGTCGCTGTCGGCGCCGGGCTCCGGCAGCCGGTCCAGAGCGTGCACGACGGCGCCGGCCTCGAGGAGGGCTTCGGCTTGGCAGAGACCGAGACCGCGCGCGGCGCCGGAGACAACGATGACGCGGTCGCGGAGGCTGAACTCGGGCAGGAGATGGCTGGTCCGGGGGTCTTTCTGCTGTTGTTGGCGAGGGGAAGGGCTTTGATGGAAGGAAGCAGCGAGAGTTGCAGACTGTGGAGGACGGAGGTTGCTGGCCAGAGGTCGGCGGAAAGTTTGCAAGAGGGCGCGTCGGCCAAGGATGTGAGATCTGCTGAGCATTTTGTGGAAACTTTGATTCTTGTAGTTGTGGATGAAGGAGCAGAGCCCGAGTTGGATTGTTGGATGCAGGTCCCTTATACCACGCTTATAACCCTGCAATCACGAGAATACGAGAAGGTACCTGCAATGGAAGGACCGCGACAGTTAACCTTCCCGAGTTTCAAGTTTACACCAGCTAAGAGCAGTGTGGCCTTTCATTATCGACACGCCTTTGACACTGCTACCGCGACTAAGCTAGGTTGTCATCCGTACAGAGGCCACGTCAGAACCGGTGTGATAGAGCAAGTCTCAATTCGAACATCCCTCGAGAACTGACTCTGGCTAGGTCGCCTCCTCATACCAACCAAACAAGCACGCAGGCATCCATGGATTGATGAACGAACTCGCAACCTCGATGATGAGCATTGCCCCTCATTGCTGCTTACACCCGACCCTACCTACAGGTACTCATCTATCCTCTACTAATAGTCTAGACTCGGCCGGGAGGTAACATGGCAGGACTCCCCGATGTCGGTTTCCAGTCTGTCGGACTCTCATTGGTCCCGGTGTCCGGCACACCATACCCGGGGGCGAATCTCATCTCCGTCCTGCTGCGTTGTCACGGTTATACATTGATGGACCGCTGCAGCACGGCATCCAGTGCATCGCATCCCAGGTGCCAACAGGTGGTGATCAATAATGGGTGGGTGATGGATCGGCCCGGCCGGGGCTGCAGATCTGTTCGATCGGATCCGGGCCCGGGCTTGCCTAAAGCGGAGATTCCGGAGGTCGGAGAAAAGTGGGGCCGGACCGGGCATTCGTCTCCGGCGGTTGGCCCGCTTCCGTTTCCACGGCCACGTCCCATTTTGTTACGTATCACCTTGGGGTCCGGAGGATGCTTGACATGTCTCCAGGAGAAAATGGGACTGACCTAGGAATGGGCACATGAACACACCTACCTACTGTTTCCCTCTTGGCACGTCGAACCAGTGCCATGGATCTCATGAGACGAGCAGTCAAGCGAACAGGCGAAACAACTGAGCAATCTCGAAACGAGCAGTGCCAAGATCGCGTCCAAACATGACATCTCTGGGACTTTACCATCCTATTACGGAGTACGCAAGTACTGTGCCAAGTTCAACATCTTTCACATCCCGCGCAATAGGAACCACCACCACTACCATCCACCCTCCCACGCTTTACACATCGAAATCGTGGAAAAGACATTCTCATTTTCGACCCTCCACTACATGAAACAGGTCTATTGCCCACCCGGGAAGTCTGTTGTACGACTTTGAGGGCCCGTGCCATTGGCGCGCGGCTTGTCTTCGAGCTAGTCGCTGCACCAGCAAAATTCCCTGATGCTACCCCTCCCGCCTCAACCCCCAGACCACGAACAACTGCCTCATGCTCGGGGCAACCCTCGCAAGCGGGCCCCCGGTTTGGACGTTGAACATCCGAGGACCCGGTTCCTCCGCATCTAGCTTCCCGAATCCCGTACTTAACGTCCAGCCATTGCGCTACACAGTAGTTAGCTTTATCACATCTACTACTGGTATTCTCCGGAAGATTCCTGATGATACACTATTACACCGTACTTGATGCCATACATGGAAACCGTAAAGCGCCGGTCGGCACCGCCCAAGGATGTAAACACCGCCTTTCGATATCTGTGCAGTTGCGCTCCAGGCGGCCAAGCTGTTCCACATATCAACTCCGTAGCGTTAGGAGTTATGCAAGGTTATCTCTCGCTCGCCATCGGGTGCTTTGGCTTGCGCCGGCGTATTTATGTGCATGCCTACACATCACCGCCATCCAATGCCCAGGTGACGTATGTGCACATCAGTTCATCAGCCCATTCGCCATCCGCTTCTCCGTAACTACACCGCAGAATGCCCGATGGGAGATAGGTACCTGGCTGGTAAACATAGCATGAGAATCCGGTATGGAGCTTGTTGCAGGTCCCCGAGTTCCACCAGACTGGAGCAGATTTTAAGTCCTTTTGTTTTGCCTTCGGCCCGTCTTCTACTCCGGAGAACTAACTAGGTGCCGGCCTCCGCGTCTAACTATCGCGGCCGCCGGAACACCGAGGGATCGCGGGGAGGGAGACAAAACACAAACATCAAGATCCCGGATGATGGCCTTTTCCCCGCCTTCACCAACAAACCCCGCAACAGGTGAAGTGAACATACAACGACACCAGCCATGAGCACAAGCGCGCAACAAATAAATTTCTGCCCGTCTCATCAGACCATGAGGGCTTTTCCCAGAGAGTCATCGCCGCTTGGCATCAACCGTCAAAGCGCGTGGAAGTCGTCTGACAGTGGAGCCCCGGATGCGTTGCCGGGCTCGAGGCTGGCCTGATGAGGCTGATGAGGCTGAGATCCGCGCCGGGATAGCCCGTGTCTCCTCGTCGCAACGGCCTTCGCGTTCACACGTGGCACTTGGCTGACGATGTATGCACTTGCTCCCTGGTCTCAAGTAGTTGTGGGAGGTTATACGTAGCAGGAAAGAGATGAGCGTTTCGACCTTCCACGTGTAGGAGACTCCGTCCACCTTGTGATGCTGACGGAGGCAGGCAATGTTTTGGAGCCCTTACGGGTCCACGCTCGGGCATTCCGCAGGTACATACATACCTGAACGATCTGTTAGACCTCTCAACTAGTGTCAGTATGGATGTACTCTGTATCGCGGCCAGCCACCGCCGCCGTGTTTCAGGACCTCACGTGAGTGCTTCGTATCGTGCTGTTCCTAGTAGGTATGTAGTGAAGGGGATTGTGGCCTTGCACGCTTCCAGGGTGAAAACAACCATGCTGGGAGAGCGGCTAGCTCGACTAAGTAACTATCCCATGGCCCTGCTAACAAACCCGATCGGCCCTCGGCACCGATGCCGAATCCTTCAGCGACAGCCGCTTCGTCACTTCCCGGGCCAATCTGCATGTTTCACCTTTAATATGGCACCTCATCCCACGCGCCATTCACGTGTCGTACCGGGGAAAACCGAACGACCGTGGCATCGGAAATTATGACGTCGGCGTTGACCGCCAAAGTGAAGTCCTGCACGGACCAGAGGAAGCAAGACCATGCCACCCTGGATGGTGTTTCATACAAGGCAGAAGCTTTTGATGCATTCGCCTTCACTTCTTCACTTCATGCTGGGCGTACGGCGTATGGAACATCTCCGCAGGGAGAAGACCTCTGCTCCAGCGTCTCCAGTCGACGATGGAGTTCGTCAAGGACCAATGTCCGAAGGTCATGCCTAGAGACGGAGCATCGTCCGTCGTTAGCGCTATCGGAGTCAAACAAAAGAAAACCGTCTACACTATCTACGATCCAGAACCATCTCGTTTCCCATCTTCGCCAATCTGGATTGCCATGTGCTTCCCCGGTTTGCCGGTTTAGTGTGCTAGGTCTGGGGAGGAGAGAGTGGTTTCTCTACTTACCGCTTGTCTTTGGGCCGAGGTTGTCTCTGACTTTACGGGCTCGGTAGCTGCTGCTAGCAGATATCTCTGAAGTGAAGCGAAAGACGGGCTGATGGGTTTGTGAAACGAACACGATCGCTCCCATTGCCGCATCTCCCATTTTTTGCGCGTCAACTGGCGGAGTTTCCCCGCTGGTCGTTATGTTTTCCAACAAACACAAGGACAACAAGCATGATTTCACCTGTGTTTGCGGGATAGGATATGAGATGGGACTTTGCGCAAGTGCTTGGTCAAAGACCCGATCATCAGATCATGTTCATGACGCCAGCACCACGAGTGTTTGAGCAAAGTCGGAGCTGATCCCTGATGATTGGCACGGGCGACCAGGGGGCCCCCGTCCTTGCAGGCGAAGGCTTCGATTCTCGAACGATTTGACGAGGGCAAACTCGTGCTCAACCGCCGCCAATGTCACTCCATGTCAAGGGGTCAACGCACACACGGGAGGCCAAACGGGAACTGGGCGTTTGCCTATGGCACCACCACCTCGTCATCATTTGATGTGCTATCCAAGCCAGCTCCCGTATCCGGATGTGCCTTGCACGTGCCATCGTCGTCCAGCAGAGAGACGAACCCGATCGGATACGTTTCGGATCCGAGCTGGAGCAATTCATTGTTGTGCACTTTTGATGAGGGCTCGAATCGAGCATCTCCTCGCCTCTATTCCGGATTATACACCATCGCAGCGAAATGACATCGAGCGAAGCCAACCTAGGGAAAGCAGTTAGCTAAGAGTGCCGCGATCTCCAGTCTCCATTTTCCTCCGCAGAGCTGGTTCCCAGCACAATGGGCTGGCCCGCGCAATTAATCGTGTTTGCCGCGTCTACTTGAGTGCCGACAGCATTCGTCTTCTTCTAACGGCATAGTTGGACAGACGGTTCGTCGTTAACTTTGACGCCGGCTGAGCACGGCGTGCAGTGTACTCCGTACTTAGTGCAATGTGAACCCAGTTGTTTGGATCCCCTGGTGACTTAGGGCACCCTAGCTGAGCTAGGTGCCTGTCCCGCGTTTTCCACTTTGGGGACAGCCGAAAGTCGTACGATGGCCCACTGCCGAAGCACCCATGCCAGGGATCCCATTGCCGGAGGCTGAGGCGAACGAGGCGGCCAGTCATGGATCCAGGGGTGGGAGACTCCATCGCCTCGCCGACCTCCACCGGGACCCAGTCAAAAAAATCGAACGTTGAATTTTTTGCCCCAAAGCGGACCTCGATCATTTTTTTTGGCTTTTCACTTAGGTGAGAGAGAGAGAGGAGATGTGCATTTTTGCTTAACACAACGCCCCGCGTGGCCGCCATGCACCGGCATCTCCTCTTCCCCTGGCAGCCCCGGAGATTGCCATGCCGAACACCGTCATCCCTCTGCAGAAAAGCATTTCCCACTCCTCTGATGTTCGGGATTTCACGGGCTGCTCGTTCGGCATCTCTCTGTATGTTCTGTTATATCTCGCAGCGAGAAAAAAACAGCTCCGAGGATGACAATGAGCGTTCAGTTCCGGTTCTCCCGGCGAATCAGCATGGGGAAGCATGGGGGCTTGACAGCGGTGTCGAATATGATACAACTCAGAAATGGCACCATGAGACATGTTCCATGTTCCGGAACTTGCCTACCTCACAGTTACTACCACCACTAAGGTAGTAGTAGAAGTTGTATGCTGCGACAACCAAACGTTAATCCGGGACCCTCCGAGAAAGTGACGTCCAGGTTGCCTCAGCCCGGCCTGCGTGCTACACCGGGTGACACCGGCATTGACAATGTCACAGTCCGTGGCGTGGCATCACCACATCATCACCATCATCTATCAATTTTCATCACTTCTTTCCCCTTTCCAGGGCGGCGACAAAAATAGGTTTCCCCCTCCTTTGTGGCTTGAACACTACACCAATCCGTGGGACGGCTCCCAGAGTGCGAGCTTCTCCGGTTCCGTGTGGGATGGAAAGTATTGGCCCTTTCTCCTCCAATAGGTGCGTGTGGAGCCGGCGCTAGAGAGAACAAGTTGTAGCGTTGTAGCGGCGGCGGTGGACTGCCCCGACTGCTGGCGTTGCTGCTAGCTCTGGGGTTGGCCCATCGCCGAAGCAAACAAGTGAACTGCACGCAGCGCCAGGGAGGGCAAGGCTGATGCCGTCACCAAAAACATACGGCTTGGAGTTCCGCGGGGCCGGAGAGCTCGCTACTGAAGGAGAAGTCCGCAGATGGTAGTTACTCCGTGATGAAAGCCTCATGGTTTGGGCACACATACACTGTACCCGCCGTACGTGACATCAATATTGTCCATCCCCTATAGGATGCTGCGCAGAAGGAACAAGCAAACAAATGCAAGCCTTCGACGCATGTCTTGCTTCTCTGACAGGTTCCCATCCCGTCTGGCAAGCCTCTCGATGTAACACGCCTCACGTGTGTGCGTAACGTCTGGAAGAGCGGGCAGGGGTCGATTGAGGGTCCGGCACTTCTTTTTTTTCTTTTCTGCGTTCCGTCACACAAACAGACGTGTGAAAGGCCGCCCGACAGGCGGCAAATGGGAAGGGAGCAAATCATGGCCACCATACTTGGCGAACCATCAGCATATCCAAAGGAAGACAACGAAAATGGACGATCCGCATGGCATATCGAGCCTTGCCCCGTTTGGCGAGGGTCGGATGAGCTAGGTTCCCTGGATCAGAATTTTGGACGGGAGCCGCGGCGGACCAGGGGAAGACGGGGAAGACGGAGGAAGACATGGCAGGGAAGACAACAAGACACAACCGAAAACGGGTCCACTCCGGTTTCGAAGCCCACCCCCCATTTCCGACGGGGCGTGTCCGGGACATGGCAGACAGGCGATGGAGTGCCGAGTCCGTGGGGATGAGCTGGTATAAACTCGGCGCGATGGACCTCGCCGCGCGAACGACATGCCATGCTGTTCCTCATCATCGTCGTCCCCCACCGGCGGGTATTTTTTTTCCCTACCATCTATGCTTCTAGAAGTGAACTCTTCTCGTTGAAGAAGTTATCCATCCCTCCTCCTCCATCCTCTTCTTTCGTCTCATCTGTGCTCCTCGGTCTCCTCCACCGCCTCTTCGACCACCACACCCTGTTCTTCCTCGCGTTGTCTCATAACAGGTGACAGACACACAAGACACCACGACAGATCACCATGGCGCTCACATATCAACAATCAAAACTCGTCAAGGACACCATCCCCGCCCTGCGGGAGAAGGGTGAGGTCATCACAACCACCTTCTACCGTAACATGCTCCGGGACCACCCCGAGCTCAAGAACTACTTCAACAGCGTCAACCAGAAGAACGGCCGGCAACCCCGGGCCCTGACGTCCGTCATCCTCAACTTCGCCTCCAACATCCACCACATGAGCGAGCTCATCCCCAAGTTTGAGCGCATGTGCAACAAGCACTGCTCCCTCGGCATCCAGCCCGAACACTATGACATTGTCGGCAAGTACCTTCTCCAGGCCTTCGCCGAGGTGCTGGGCCCCGCCATGACCCCGGCCGTGTATGCGGCGTGGGAGAAGGCGTACTGGGTGCTGGCCAAGATGCTCATCGGCCGCGAGGCCCAGCTGTACCGCGAGTTCGACAAGTGGACGGGGTGGCGCAAGTTCAAGATCGACCGGGTCGTGCCCGAGACGGACGACATCTACTCCTTCTACCTCGTTCCCGTCGACGGCAAGAAGCTTCCCCGCTACCACCCGGGCCAGTACGTCTCGCTGCGCGTCCACTCTCCCGAGGGCTACATGCAGGCCCGTCAATACTCCCTCAGTGACGCCTGGCGCGAGGACTACTACCGCATCACGGTCAAGCGGGACGAGGGCTCGCGCTTCAGCAACTCGGTCTCGCAGAGCTACTTCCACCCGGGTCTCGTGTCCAACATCCTCCTCGACCACATGCCGGCGGGCTCCACCGTCGAGCTGACGCACCCGTGCGGCGAGTTCTTCCTCGACATCAACAACAACACCAGCCACATGCCCATCGTGCTCATCAGCGCCGGCGTCGGTGTCGCCCCGATGATGGCCATCGCCAACAGCGTCACCAAGCTCCAGCCGGGCCGGCCCATCTCGTGGATCCACGGCTCCCGCCGCCAGGTGCCCTTCGAGGACCACATCGCCCACCTCCGCCGCGCGCACCACCCCTACTTCCGCACCAACGTCTTCAAGACCCACCTCGCCGCCAGCGACATCGTCGGCGTCAACTACAACTACGACTTCCGCATGGACCTGGCCAAGGTCAACCCGGACGACCTCTTCCTCACCAATTCGTCCACCGAATACTACATCTGTGGCCCGGAGCAGTTCATGCTTGAGATGTCCGACTACCTCAAGTCCCAAGGCGTGCCGTCGAACCGCGTCAAGTTTGAGTTGTTCTCGACCGGCGACCTGGCGTTCAAGCATTAAATTTGGTTCTTGTTTTCGCCTCCTAATTTATTAATGTGTCTTGAAATTTGCTTCCATCTTGGGTGCTTGTTGGTTGGGTTACACCGGCGTCTCCGTTCTACTGGCTGGGTGGTGTGATGTTGGTGGGTGGCGGGTTGTTGGAAAACCTTTTCTTTTCTGCTCTGGGGGGGTTTGGGTGAGTGGGAACACGGGTGAAAGGAAGCATTGTTAACGGAAGAGGAAAAAGAAAGAATTGTCGGATCGAGTCGCTCTCGAAACGGTTAGATGGAAGAAAAGAGGGGGGGAGAGAAAGGCAATGGAAGCAGATGTGTCCGTGCCTTGGATACCCGGGTTGTTGTCATTGGTCTCATTAGCATCATCATCATCATCATCATCATCATTGGCGGACATGGCGTTTGAAGTTTTTGGATGAAGACTTGTTTTCTGCTGGTGTGTATTTGTCTCTAGATTATTTTTTTTTGCATGGCATGGCTCGAGTAATGGAGACGAAAAGAAGGCACGTACTAATTTCTCCGAAATGAGAAAAGCGGTCTTGGAAACTACGTCTTCCATGTCTTCAACTTCCCCATCTTTGTGTGGAGCTACTGCGAGTACGTAAGTACTCCGAATCCAGATCTTTCTTCGCACACCCCCATGTTCCAGACTCTCGAGAAATTTTGCTTCTTCAGCAACCATGGGAAGAGGGGTCATCCATTGACCGAGGACTTGGTTAAGAAAATGTTGGGGATCAGATTTCCAGAGTTGCCTGAGTTTCCCAAGTTGGGCATCATGACCTGATTCCGATGGAGCCCCCTTTTGGGGCACTTCTGCAAAGTATGACCAAATCCAAACAGCAGTTCGGCCGGCTGTCAGCAGCTGCAAACAGGCGGTCAGTCGAACACGAGCTGGGGAAGTGGCTTTCACGTGCCTCTTGCGGCTGCGCGTGAGGACATCACAACAGCACATCATCGGGCCGTGCCGTCCCGGCTTGGCATCGGATCGACACATATCCGCGGCCTTCTGCTGCTGTCATGATCGGCACGGGTTGTGTGCACAACACAACCGAGAAGTGCAAAACTTGAAACCAACAGACCAAAGTTGACGTAAACGTGCATCGTACCCAAGAAAAAGAGTATCATTCTCGAAGAAATGGCTGTGCCGCCCTGCCTTACCTAAGCGAGTCATGGATCACTCAATACTGCCAACAGTTCAGCGGTTTCGAGGAGCAAGAAAGGACAGGTGCAGGTTTCTCTTTGTCATCCAGTGACTCTTGTTGTTGAGTCTGCTGCTTCGAAATGTACCTACTCCGTAAACATGGGATGACTGCCTGGGATCGGGCCATGATGGATTCGAGAACCAAGGCACGGGAGAGAAGAACATTTCCGACGGAGTAAACTCCGTGCTCTGAGGTCAGGGGCAAGGGATGGGCAACCTGGTCGTTTGTTGCCTTAATCCTGTCCCGGTAGCGATCGTCGAATCCGCGGAAGCTTACTTCTGACAGGATGTACCTATATACAGCCTGCTCAACACTTGACCACCCGAGAGCATTGAGCAACAAAGAACATACAACACGCAGTCTTCTATGTCACTCTCCAACTTTACTTGCAGGTAGAGATCATAGAATCCACCAAAATTGAGGTAGAAAAATATTGAATTATCAAGCACCACCCAAGCTACCCAGGACGGAGGACAGGGAATCGGGTATCCGAACTAAACTTCTGAAGACGAATGCCACACCACAACTATGCCATGAAACCCAATGCTATGCTATGCTAGCCCATTCATCATCTCCCGTCACCACCCAAAACCATCCATTCCACAATGCCATGCCATCATTGCATACCATGCATTACCTGTCAAACGACACAATGCAAAATGCCAACCACCAATGCAACTCTTCTCTCCGCATCATCTCACCCCTCCCTTGCCCACGATGCCTCCGTGTATAAGTATACTAGTAAATGCAGATTCTAACTCCCATGACACACCCGACTGAGACAGAATCATTGTGAAGCCAAAACGTCGGCAGACCAGACCTGGCCATGGAACCAGAGCCAGAAACCTCATTGCGAAATACTAAACCCACCCCAAAGCAGAAAAAATAATAAAGAAAGAAAAACGCAAAAGAAAGGATCTTGAGGCCTACCCGATTTGAACGGATAACCTTTCGATTTTTCGGCTTGCTTGGGAACAAGTAGCTGGAGTCGAACGCGCTACCGTTGCGCCAAGGCCCCCTGAGATCCGCCTCCGGAACCGGGTATTCCGGTGTAAGAGGGCCCGGTTGAATCGGGTGTCGGTACTCGGTATAGTAGGTGACATTCGCTCCAACCCTCGTTTGTTGAGCCAGAATGATGGTAAGCCATATTGTTGTCAAGATGTTTAATGCGGTTTGCCAACATGACGTTGTCCTCGCTGCACGTGTGCGCATCATCGTTGGCTGCAAAAACATTCCGTTTGTCAGCGACACACAGAACTACCCGGCCATCACGGACCAGGAAATCGCAGCCGCACGATAGAGAAAAACATATTCTGCAGCACGTGCAGCATCACCGCGACACACGTCGGCAGCAGCTCCGGCCAGACGACAAAGTCCATCTTGCCCTCCACCACCACGTTCACTCCGTAAATCCACCTCACCAGGCCCGTCACCACAAAGCTCGCCACCAGCTCGCACGCCCATGTGATGGACGACGCATAAAACGTCAGCCCGAAATCGTACTTTTCGTCCGGCCCGTCCCCATCGGGATCGTCAAACGCAAAGTACGGGTACACGTCCTTGTTGGCGCCAAAGTGCAGCACCACGACGCTGCCCAGGAAAGCCATCATGGAGGCGTTCTCGGCGACGAAGCGGATGAAGACGTTGCGCACGCAGACTTTTTGGTAGGCCGGGTAGCTTTGGCCGTTGATGCCGATGGCGGCGAGGAACCAGTGCCAGACGGACGACATAAGCAGCGGGGTGATGATGATGAGGGTGGTGGAGGAGAGAATTTGCAGGAGGACGAACTGCGCCGGGCTGCGCAGACGTGCGTACAGAGCGCGCACGTAGGTTTGGTAGGTGAGCATGAAGTAGCTGCGACAGAGAGTCAGTACTCTAAACACCTGGAGAGGACACGGCTCAGTAGAAAACTCACAGCTTAAAGATGAAACTCAAAGGATAACTCCCCACTCTCTCACCCTCATTCCCACCCAGAATCCAACCCGTCAAGCCATCCAGCAAGTACACGGTCGAGATCCAACCGTACACATAAATGATGGTTGCCCAATTGTCATGTGGCAAGGTGCTCAGGTAAATCTCGGCGTAGGCCTCTCCTATCACGTACGCCAGCATGCCGATGAACAAGGCCAAGCAGAACCAGATGAACCGCACAAAGCTCGCAGGCAACCAGCGCCGGCGCAGGCCAAGGCGTCGACGGGGGTGGGAGCGCGTTCCCCCTGCGCCATCGGCGGCAAAACCGAGGGTGGAGTCGCCCGGCAAGGACGGGTCGAAGGCGTGTTGAGAAAGAGCGGCGCGATGACGGCGGGCATCGCGGCGAGACGCGGTATCTAGGTCGCCAGTCCACCATGAGGAAGTGAAGATGCGTTGGGTCTCGGAGAGGGACTGGCGCAACTTGAGATGGCGTTCATGAGATAGGAGGATGAAGAAGGCGATGGCGACAGGCATGGCCATAACAGTAAATGTCCAGGCGACCCAGGTCGTGTTGTGAGCAGTCAACCACCGGGTCTCAGGGATGAGGTAGATGGGGATGGGCACAGCGATAGACAACACAGCGATGGCGGACACGGTCAGGGGGAAGCCCAAAGACTGCGGCCACCAGTTGAGGCTGTAGATGTTGAAAACCTTTGTGATCCAGATGAGGGCTGTGAGATTGTAGAAGCTGTAGTAAATGAACAGGAAAAACCAAAAGTTGACCTGCACTCTGGTGGCGCCGTGGCCAGGTACCTTTCGTCGTCCAGTCCCGGGATCAATGGGCCGGGCCGCGTCGCTGTCATCGTCGTCAGGGAGAGGATACTGCGGAAAAGGCATGGCGCACCATGCAATGGCCTGGAAAGCGCATCAGCATCAAAACCTTCGACTGAACCCCTCATCCTCGTGAAACAACAGAAAACAACATACCAAAACAGCAGGCAACACAACCAACGTCGCCCACCTGCTCCACCACACGTCCACCACCCTCCTAACCGCCCCGGACTTGGGTTCAACCCAAACATTCCTCCACCGTCGAAAGAACCTTCGTATCCGTCCCTTCCTCCGCTTTGTACCGACACAGCAACATCCACCAAAACACCCGACGCAGCCCCCTTCATCTCCATGTATCAACCCCTCATCCTCATTCCGGCTCTCGTCATCCCCACCCTCATCATCACCGTCCTCATCAGCCTGCTGCTCCGCTGCCGCAACCATCATCGCACCATACCCGACATGCACACTCCCCCTCCACCCCGGTGGCGCGTCAGAAAGCGCATCCTTGCCATATTGCCTAACACCTCTGGACCCAATCCTGCCAGGAGTGCCGGGGGCAGAACCAGAGCCGATAGACGCAGCCCGTCCTGCTCCTCCCCTCCCCTGCTGACCGTTCCGGCCGCCACCAAGGAACCCTGCCCCCGCAGTATCAGATCGAGTCGGCGGGGTTGGTACAGGCCTGGGGACGGCGCGGTACCGCCCGAGGAGGGGTGAGGATTCGGAGAGGTAGCGGGTGTTTTGGGCGCGCTCGGAGCCTTGTTGAAAGGAGAAGAAGGAAGCGGGCATGGCGAGATGGGACAGGATTTAGTCTTGTCTTTTTGTTGTGCTGCCTGTACGTAGTAGTATGTGTGATGGTTGTCGCTCGTTTGTTTGGGATGTTGGAAGAAAGCGTCAGTCGGGTCCGAGGCGGGGCTGGGGAGGCGCTAGAGTCTTCGAGTTGTCGAGCGTCCTTCCTTCCAGCGCAGACCGATCTTTGAGCTCTCGTCTCGTGTCACGTCGCAATGCTTGCGTCCTCTCGTCAGGTATTGTCTTGTCGTCGGCTCGTCTTCAGGCCGTCAGGTTGAACTTCATATGACCCCCGTCATCCAAACAAGCATCAAAGCAACAGTGCCGCCCTTGGAACATGCAAAAAACTTAAGAAACAACCAAAATGCAAAGAAACAATCTAACCAACCCAGCTAACAGCCCGTGGTGCACCGTCCCTGTCGCAGGTTCACCAACAAACAGCCACAGACAAGAAAATCCTCCAGCAAAAATTTGGCCACAACACGGTTGACCCGAGGCTCGACATTGTCACGCGAACGAGATGGAGAGGTTGGCCTGTGGCTGCAGCCGCCGCCGCGGCGTGGGTGTTAGGTTATCTCTGGCTGGGGTAACCGCTTATCAGCAGTTAGGCCCCTGTCGCTCCCTAACCATATTGGGTTTAGTGGGATCTTGGGGGAGGTCGGTGACGTCGTTGTTGAAAGGCTGGTCTGGTCGAGAGCATATGACGAGAATGGGGTGACTTACACTGCCCATCAAGAACACATCACACACCACAGGCACAAGAGGAAAGTTAATCACCTTTGCTGTTGTTGTTGCCGGGTCCAAAATTTCTCAACTCCCATATATATCCATCCGCCGTACAAACGAGACTGCGGCCCTTCCTGCATACCATCCGTTGAGCAGGACCCTGTTGCAAACGCCGAAAGAAAGCCAATCATGAAAACCAGATATGATTGGAAATGAAAATGATGGAGAGGAAATGAATCAAAGACAACCAAATGTCTGAGGAAAACATCCCACGTCCACCCTTAGCTCTCCAAAGACCGTCCTCTTCTTCAAGCATACCTCCTTGCTTGTCTTCAGGTCAAGTCTTCCAACCCGATTTTCCAACCCACAACAGCTTACGCCCCCGACACCACCGCAAGTGCGCAATCGCCGATGACCACTGAGGCTCATCGATCCCCCCATTGAGACATCTCCAACCTCCGCACCTCCTCCTCTGTCAAAGGGTCGATGCACCCTCCGCACTGGCAGCGGAAGCCGTGGCTCGCGTAGAGGTCGCGCGGGGAGTTGCCGTAACTGATGAGGAGTTCGGCACCGGCGGGGACCGAGTCGGCGCAGACCACCATCGTGATCGCACCCGTTTCACCGTCCAAGAAGTATGCCACGTTGCGCGGCCCTGTGGCGCAGGCGTGGTTGAAACGGGATGCGATCGCGAAGATGGCCATGCGACCGCTGTGGCCTCCGCCGGAGGGGAACTCCTCGCTGGGAGGGTATGGAAGGGAAAAGCTGTTGGCCAAGGGTTGGTCAGCGGGATCTCGCGAAGGGGTTGACTTTGCGGCGGAGTCAAACTCGCAGCAAGGTGTTGAGAGAAAAAGACGAGGAAGAAACAAAGGACAAAAACAAAGTCAGGACAATGAAAGGCAAGGGCGGTTTGGACGAACAGAACATCGGACGGCACGTGAAAAAGAGGGGTCAATTCTCAAAGCGGCAACAAGTAAACAAGAAAACAGGGGGGAAGCCAAATATGAAATCAGACAGAATAAAGGGAAAAAGAACTTACGAGTTGTACCGCATGATGGCCTCAACCTGGGTGAATGGGTTGGCTTCATCGGCCCCATGGAGGCTGAGGTAGGCCCGCTTGGCCTCCTCCGACAACGCATAGTAGGCCTCCATGAAGCCGAAGGAGTCTGCCACAAGGAGAGGTTCCTCCACTAAGATGGTCTCCCCTTGGCGGAGGTCCCTCGCCGCAAAGGCACCCAATCCACCCAGGGCTGAGGGTTGCACAACAAAGTGGTCGTTGGCGAAGACCACAGACGTTCGTGTCTGTGCAGCCGAGGGTGCAGCTATCACTTGATGGGGCTGCGAGGAAGCTGAGAGTCGCCCAGGAGACGATGGCGCTGGCGAAGAAGGAGCAGGAGAAGGGGTTGAACTTCTCGAAGACATTGACGGAGATGGCGATGGGAAGGCAGAGAAGGTGGGCAGGAAAGTCGCTGTTGGTATGGCCTCACTTGAGTTTGCTGGAGAGGGAGGTGGGACTGCTAGAAACTCATCCAGCTCTTGTAGCACCGGGCCGTTGGCCAGATTGCCCATCCCGTGACCAGCAAGCATTTCGGCGATTAGCTGCGGGCCAAGCGCAATCACAGCGCCTGCCCCGGCACCCCCTGCCTGACCACCAACTTCTCCGGGACTGCCGGGAACAGTCAGAGGGGTAGCGCTTAGATTGCCATCAGGAGTATGGTCATCATAGACCCCGTCAGAGACAATGTCGGATATGGAGGGGGTGTATATGCTTGTCATAGTGAAGGGCAATTCGAAAGTGTATGTGTTGAGGGTGTTGGCAATGGGGGTGTTGTCTTGTTCGCCATCGGATAAATGGTCCTGGCTGCTGCTTTGGACATGCTCTGTGCTCCAATGGAGCTGACTGGTATCGAAGAGAATTTCTGATTGTGTGGAGGTGAGTAATGTGCCTCCTTGGACCTCATCTTGATCGGTGGGAATTGACGCCGGTGGTTGAACCTAGATGTTTGTAAGCCAACTGCCCTATTGCCTTCTGAATCAGACTTGAGCACACAAACCATTCCAATGATGGATTCTGTATGACTCTCCAGAGAGACAATCTGGCTTTCTGTGTGAACCCAGTCAACCGAATGATGCGTTGGATCCTCACTTCCTGGAGCAGACTCGAGACTCTCAACCTGCGTATGTTCTGCCATGGCGAGCTCGCTATCATGGCAGGTCGTAAATGTCGTCAAAGTCTTTTCCGCGACTGGCAGTGTGCTAGGTTGTAGTTGTTGAAGGTTTTCCGCGACCGACCACAACCGACCACATTCCAGATTGTAGCCGTCGACGTCTTTCCGCGACCGCGAAACTTCTCTCAGACCTTTCGCGACTTCTTCAGGTCTTGGAATCTTGGAAGGTGAGGACAAGCTGGTTGGTTTGATCGAATGGATGTGGTGAATTGCCCAGTCATCAGGCTCCATCAGTTGGATGAATCGTTTCGGGTTTGGTGTAGGCACGACCTTGGTGATGAGAAGGTTAGAAAGGTGGCGTGATTGAGGTCTGTAATTGAGATGAGACGTGGTGTGGGAAGAATGAAAGAAGAAAAGGTCGTTCAAGTGATAATTGTGTGAGGAAGGGAAAAAAGAAAGGCGACTCAAGTAGGATTTTTGGAAAGAGAGAATGAAGGAGAGGTGCCTCAAGTGGAAGTTGTGAAAGGAAGAAGCACGAAGTTGCGTGAAGAAGGAAGAAGAAAGCTCGACTTGAATGGAGTATTGTGCACCTGGTAAGTCAAGAGAGGAAGAAGGAGAGGCGGCTCCAGCGGGACTTGTGTGAAGGAGAAAAGAAGGAAGTCGTGTAATTAAGACAAGGGGTGGAGGAGGCTCAAGCGGGAGCTGTGTACAGGGAAGAAATAGAAGTGGCTCAAGCACATGTTGTGTTAAGAAGAAGGTAGGCCGAGCTTTTGTTGTGTAGAGAAAGGAGGAAGCAGACGTTGCTCGAAGGGAAGTCGTGTAAGAAAGAAAAGAAACAAAAGTGGCTCAAGTAGACGCCATGTAAAGAAGAGAGCAAGATGATGGCTCAGATGGAGATTATGTGAAGAAGGGAAGAAGAACAGGCAACACAAGAGTGTAAATAGACATGAAGGAGAACTTGGCTCTCTGAGATTGTCTCCCAGCGGAGGAAACTAGGTATATCGAACAAAAGCAATGAGGTTAGCTTCGGCTCACCCATCTCATACTCAAGACTCGGAGGGTACGAAAGAAGGGAAGAAAGTGAAGATGGGAAGAATGAGAAGCGGCTCAGGGGTAGAAGAAATAAAGCCAATATTGCCTTACAAAATACGCTTCTCTTCCAGAGGCAACCCTATCGGCAGACGGTAATGAAGTCAGGTTCGGCTACCTCGCCGATGCTCTGAATAAAATGGCAAGAAACAGGGAACAAAAGAAGAAGTGGTAGCTTAAGGGCGGATAACTGAAGTCAATATCGCCTCACAAAGAATGCTGGCCTGGTGGAGACAACGATATCGAACGACAACAACGAGGTCAAGTTCAACTCACTCATTCGATTTCAAGGATGGGACGGCTTGCTGCCTTGTTGGCTCTGGCAACTCCCAGACGGAAGTGTGAGATCCTGAGATGGGAGGAAATAGTCAGGTGCTGAAACAGGTCAAGAACGAATGCCGGCAAAACTTTGCCATTGTCACAAAGTGAGGAAGGTCGACAACAGACTGAACGTTCCTTCTTGACATTGATGAGCCAAGGACTGGGACGGGAAGTTTGGTGGTGGCCAGGAAAGTCGTCGATCTCTCTTGTGGCACATGTAAGTTTGAAAATGATACAAAGTTGAGCAGGGCGAAGGGCACAACAAGCTCTTGCCATTGTTAGCATAAACGTCCAGAATTTCTGTCTTTGTGGCGGACAATAACAACACCGGCACACCTCAACCGCGTCCGCCCGCCCTCCTCGTGCTTGGGGGCAACACACGTGTCGAGTGGCCAGCAGGACGCGACTGCACTCCGATGAGAGTCCGGTCAAGGACCGGTCCTTCCGTGAGCTCAATATCTTGAGAGCAACGTGAGAAAAAGCCCAGCATTGTCTCCGTCCGTCCCAAGTGACGCAGCAAAACATGCACACCATGACCACAAATTCTGCCCAGACAATCTGTTTCTGTGTTGGAAAGATGGAGTAGTGACTGAGACGGTGGTTGTGTTGGTATTTGTGAGCGTGAAGTCAAATGTCAACATTGCCCCTGAATTGGGCACCTCAAGACCCTATTTTCACCATGTCTTACAACAGACGGGAAATAACTTTTCCCCGAGATTAAGCCTCCTTCTGTAGCTTTGGAAACAATATTTGAATCCCGTTTCGATCGTCTTCCGGCCAGTTGGTGCCTGGCAGGCTGCTTTGTTTCCTAGCCGAAGTTATTCCGACATTCGACCGAGCTTTCAGAAACAGGCCCCAGCTGTGACATTTCCGACTTATACATGGAACGTGTTGCTTCCAGTCGATTAGGAGTGTCGGTTTTGTCTTCTGGGACGAGTTATCTTGTCGTCCGATCTTTCAAGGTACCAAAGACTCGTGCTGGCAACGTGCCGTCCGTCTCCTGCCGTTTGATCCGAGCCAACACGGATCATTTCTCGGACCGGCCTCGTTCTTTCGCTCCTGCTCAGTCACGACTTTCTCTTGAGAAGATGGCGTGAGACAACGCCAGCCATCCGGTCTCTTCCAAGTGGCCTCCCTGAATCTCAACATGCTGTTTCCGCCAGACCATACTTCTCCCGCTTGAACAAGGACTCCCCAAGGAAATATCAGGCAGCACATGCCGATAACAGGTCCATGCCTTCGTATTTTGATCATCAACGAGGAGGAGTGACTTCCTGTTCCTCACTCTGCCACGTCCAACGACGGAGGAGAGACCCGCGACTCCGACCAGGAAGGGCTTCAGGTTCGTGGATAAATTATCCTCTCATCTCTCGTTTCTCCCATCCTCTCCCTCTCTTCTTTTCTCACACTCACACGTCACTCCAAAGTCACAGAACCCAAACCACTCCAGACCCTTCGACACACACAGACACTCCAAGCACCTCTCTTCCACACACTTGTTGAGTACGTGTGACCTCAAGCCTTCTCACATTCATTCTCTGGACACCCAAACCATGTCCTCTCGTCTTATTTCAACGCTCGCCTTGGTGCTCGTCACCGGCAAGGCACTGGTTGCAGCAGCTCCTGCTCCCAATGCCCATGGTCATGCCCTCGATCCCACTCAATCCTCTGGCAACACCACTTCTGCCTGGACCATCCACCTCCCTACTGGCGGTCTTCCAACCATCGTCCGGACCTCCGCGACTGATGCTTCCCCGGACATGGATGTCAAGGTCTGGACGACCACCACAACCCCATGCCATGAAACCTCGGACACCCCTTCAACCGAGACATGGACGGCCACCATTCAGACCTTTCCCATCGACATGATCAAGGACTGGACTACGATCACAACCCCATGCCATGAGACTTCGGAAACCGAGACGTGGACTGCAGCCATTCAGACCCTGGCCATCGATATGGTCAGCTGCCCTCCGCAGTACTCGACCGTGTTGGTGACGGAAACTATCACGTCTACACTCCAGGATCTCGGCCCCATCAAGACAGTTTTTTCCCATGACCTCAAAAAGCGCCAGTCCTCTGACCCGGAACTCCCCACAAGTACGAGCACCGTGACGGTCACCGTGTGGGACACCACCACCGACACTATCACCATCGAGGAGCCTGACGCAATCACACAAACGTCGACCACCACTGTTTACACAACAGTGGTTGCCACGGAAGCCGAGGTTCCGCTCGACCCGGAGCAGTCAAATTCTGGCCACGCTCCCAATCCCAGGCACCCCAAGACGGTCACCGTGACAAGCACCCTGGGCTCCAACAGCACTCACGAGATACTCACCCTCACGAGCACTGTTTGGACGGTTGCTTATCCACCAGCATCTTCGGCTCTTCTCGAAAAGCGCTCCCACTCATTCATAGTTCCGTCGGACTCGTTCACCCACCACACCACCATCTGGTTCACCACAGCTAACAGCAGCCCGACCGATGCGGCCTCCTCGGCCCTCCCCACGGCCGGATTGTGAGTCCGGCTGACGGGGTGTGCAGTGGTGGTGGTCCGAGGGATGACGGACCGTGGTGGGGTTGGTACTTTGTTTTATTATTATTATTATTTTTCTTTTCTGTTTTCTTCTTTTATTTGTTCCTGACAGCACAGAGTTTTTTCCTTCTGTGGGCAGCATGGTTCTGGCAGCATCGAGAGGGATTTTTATGGTGGCATTATTTTCTTTTCTTTCTTTTTTCCTCTTTTTCTTTTTTTCTCTTTCTGACAGCAGAAGGTTTCTCTGGTGGCATCAGGACTTTCTGGCGGGCATCAGGTCTTTTTTCCTATGTTTCTCTTTTCTTTTTCTTCTTCTCTTTTCTTATGTTAGACAGTCATCGAAGATTATGCACGGGAACAGGCATGTCGGACTTTTTATTGAGGAAATGGAAGAACCATTATTTTCGGCGAAAAGCCGGTAGACTTCATCACGTTTCGTCGTCGGCCAAGTTCCAGTGATGTGATGCGAATGCACAAGTGACATGATGCCTTCTCCTTTAGCTCATTCGCTTCCCTTGTACGTCATGTCTCCGAATGACCATCCGGGGCGCTCATCAGTCGCTTGACGGTCAAAACGGGCTGTCACGGCAAGACAAAACCAGGAACCATGCAGCCTCACGGAATGCTTGACGTCGTCTTGATGGACGTCCATTCATCCAAACAGATACAAAACTGTCAGAGTCTTTGGGCCAAACTACAGATCAACTCTGCAACAAATCGAGCAGCAGGTGTGCCCCAGCGCGTCTGCTGTGTCGTGTGTGCCTTAGGTTTTGCTCAAATCCAGGCCAACAGACCTGGAGCTGGCCGCTGGGAAGGACATGTTGAGTGGGGATTGAACAGCTTCAGCCACAGGTCGCTTCGCTAGTCCAAGGGGCTGAGCAACGTCCGTCAGGAGTGCACATTTGGCTGTGTGTATCTGAGGCTGTGTGCTCAGGCCAGGCCAACAGGTCTGCAACCACCACCAGTTACATGGACGACGGGATTTGAAGCCCCGGGGTGGCTGACCAGCTCGGAGTCGTACGCGTCAAAGCCCAGAAAAGGGAGTGTCTGGACTGGCCGTGTTCCTTGTGCCCGGCTGTTGCCGCTGGTGCCGGTCTTCTCCACTTCATCAACAGGGACCGAGAATAGCTCGCGGCGCTTAGCTGTATGTATGTACATAATACCAGAGGTTCTTTGGTAGTGGGTTCGCCAGGCAGAGGATGTCCACGCTATCTTAGCATGCGCGTCAGGACGGCAAAGGACGGGATGCGGGCTCCAACCCGGAATCCAAGAGAGGGAGGGAATACGGAGTAATGGCAGGCTATTGTTCAGCTCGTTGGCCTGGCCAGGCAAGGGTTGATCAAGTCACGCCACCAGGCTTCGCAGCTTTTGCAAGTTCCTCAGCCAGTTCAGTCTCCACACGTCTTCACATTTGCACATGTCCAATCTGAGACTATCGTGATTACCGGATTGCACAGTACAGTCCGGAATTGACGTGGGTGCAGAGCTACGTACCTACGGAAGAGGAGGATGGCCATTCTCCTTGGTAGTCGGCATTTTCCGCTCTGTTTAGCCCCTGTTCACATCGTGTCTCTGTCTGTCTCTGTGTGTGTGTTGCGAGGGGGGAAGGCAAACATCCCAGAAGGGAAGGAACATGGAGAGCCTTGTCTGGTGCTTCAAACCAGGGAAGGGGAGGGAGGTTGTCGGAGGAGCATGCCCACTTAGGCTGAGAGGGAAAGTAGCTGAGAAAGACGAGACAAAGGTTGGTGTCTACATTATCTGTCAAAGGCAGGGAGACAGATCTAGGGGATTGGGATTGAGGCAGGAGATGCCATTGAAAGCGGTCAACAAATCTGAAAGTTCCCAAGACGTTTGCGAGCATACAGCCGCTGGACTGTATGGCGCGGCGTTATGTTCCCGTATGCATGGAGGGAATGTCCAACCTGCGAGGCTCGGGGCAATTTCGCAGATTGCGGTGTGAATGGAAGGCAAAAGGAAAAGTTGTTCTGAATGTTCTATGCAAGATGCCTCTGTGTTTGTGTGCGTGACCATGTGTGGTTTGTCGGTCTGGCCGACTTGATGGTACAGCAAGTCCTTTAGCATGGTTTGTGTGTTTTGTCAGCGGCTTATGGGGTGGATGTTGGTGACTTGATCATAGACTGAAGGGTTGAACTGGGGACAGAATGCCTCGTAGCTTCATGACGGTCAGTGAAAGTTCATTGTACACATGAAACACTAAGACTGCAGTTTGGAGGCACAACGGTTGTGTCTTGTAGCTGGGAAAGAAACAGACAGAACCAGGAGCAGCGGCAACGGCAGCAGTAGGTCAAAGAACCCATGAAAGCAGAAACCGCCCGAAGGAGGCAGCAAACAAGCCGGCCCAGACAAAACATGGAGGACATCCAAAAGACTGGGGAAGGAAGCTTGATGAGCTCCGTCTTTGTGTTTGTCCATCTTCCCTAGTTCATGATGTCACCGCATGTCTTTTCCTGCACTCCTTCCATTTCTTCCCATTTGAGAATACTGATTTTGAGTCGTCCGTCCGTCCAAACCACAGCGGAACCGACAGCGCCATTGATGTAGGATCGGCTGGGGCTGACGCGACCTTGTTCGAGGCCCGCATGCGCATCTTGACCCTCCATCTTTGGTTTCTCGACTCGCGTGGTACGGCTTGCTGTTAGCGCTGATGGATGGGCAAGCCAGAGAACATCCATTTACATACGTATCCATCCATTTATGGCTTGTATTGTCTGCTCTTCCATTCCTCCACATTCGGGGAACAAACCCCGCCACTAAACCAGCAATGCGATCGCCAGGGACACAAAGATTTGAGCGGGTCGAGAACATATTAAGATGAACAAAGACACCTCGTTGTTGGCTGCGCTAGGGAACAGCGGGAAGGACCCATTTGCCGCATTCCGTCCCCTGTTGCCTAGCTCTCCGAGTTAGTGTCGCGAAAGCAGGCTGATGAGTCCGGTGGAGATGCTCTCCTGTGTTGAGAAGGACATGAAGTGGGCCATTTTTGGCGACGGTTACGACGTGAGGAACAATGGTGGTGGCGTATCGAGTGCGGCCTTCCCACCTGACGTGGCACGACAGTCCACGGTCCGTCCTTTGATGCATCTTCGCTGCATGTCTTGCCGCCGGCCTTTGAGGTGGTGGCCTGGGGACCCAGGCTGAGTGAGTTTCAGTTGTACCATGGAGCCTCAATGAGGCTTGGATTGGCCGGTCCTGGTGATGCTTGGGGCTTTCCTTCGTAGCGTACGCACTCTGGAAGTTTTCACATTATAAACGTGGATCCAGGCTGGAATTTTGTTTTATCAACCGGGGAATTTTTGGATTCATACTCCGTCCTCCGCCTGAGAATATTCTCACGCATGAAATGCAAATGCATGAAAGGAGCGGACAACCTTCCACACCTTGATCTCGGCTTGGGCAGCTAATTGAGAACCCCATGGCCGCAAATCCGGGGTCCCCGGTCAGTGAGCATGGATGTTGGGCCAATGAAACAAGCGCTCGAACAGCCGGCCACTTTGATTGGTTACCGACGCAACGGTAACATGTGCAATTGGATGCCCATCTGCGCCAAGCCTTTGTTGGTCCTGGGCTGGTCGGAGTGGAAAAGGGAGTGGAGACAGCACGCAACGTCCATAGGCCAGGGCGATCAGCCAGCCTGTTCTTGAGAGTACGTCTCATTTTTCCTGATCGCTTCCCTTGGGGTTGCGCGCGATTTTCTCCGCCAGGGTGTCCAAAATAGCTTCCTGTATGGCCGTGTGACGCGAGGGGTCTCATAACATCCCAGGGTTTCAATCGTTGGGAAGGAGATCAGGCGAGGGTTGGAAAAGGACTGAGATGGAGATGGGACGATTTGCGGTTCCTGGAGTTCGTTCATGGAATCCAACCCTTGTTGATTGAAATTGGGGGGCGGTGACAGCTGCATCGACCACGAAGCAGAACACCACGCGCGGGGGCTGGGGAAGCGCCAATCACGGCCTGCATGACTCGATCTGCCTGAAGCCGGCAGCTTCCTTTCCAGGGCGACATCCAGGATAAGCTCAGGCCGCGAAAAGAGGGGTTGTTGGGCTGGTGGGTGAGCGCGGCGCGGATGAGAAAGCCGCGAGACCTCGGCCAAGACCATCTGGGCAGCCAACCTGTCAGGTTCTGCCGACAGAAAATAGGTATGTACCGGGTCCTGCTTCCCGAATGTCTCGACGGAGGTCGGGTCCCTTGCGATCATTCGCAAAGGATCGAGGTGTTGCGATGTACCTTTGTGTTGGTGACAAGACCATGGAATGGGATTAAGAAAGTACTCGTCTCCATCAAATCAAACTACTTCAAAATGTCAATGTAATGAGTCATGATGACGAAAGAGAGAGCAGAGGTCCGAAAATCTACGGTGGTTAGTTCATGATCGCATCTCCTACGTGAAGTCGCGGAAGACAGGAACCGGGCTGCAAAAGTCCCACGAGCAGTGGAGTCAGTCAGTCCAGCTCCAGAACGGGCGCTTTCTCAGGTCTCACCTTCAATGAGTCCTCATACCGAGGTACTGAGCCACGCCGCGAGGAGTTCTGGCTGTTGAAGAGTATTATGATTCTGAAGACCTGGAACATACACTCTCAACCAACATCTCCACACAAACACTTCGAATTCAACCTCCAACACCATCTTTGGTTGACGATAATAGTCACTCCGTGCGAGGGTCCCCGTTTCCATGTTGTCCGTTTTCTGAGCTCTGCCCTCCGTTTCCAAATGGCTGCAGGGCAGTCCTCGTCAAGACCAGAAAGCTTTTGAGGTGACTTCGGGCAGCGTACCCACTTGAGTGCGCGATCTGCATCTGCATGCCCAAGGCGTTTTCACTCCCTCCAACGTTGCAGTACTTCACCCTTGCACTTTGTTCACACCCTGGTTGCCGCACCGTACGGAGAGGCCACCCGGACCCTGAGCCCGCCCTGTTCGTCACCCGCGTTTTGCTCTGGTCAAGTGATCCGCCGCTAGCCATTTTGTCTCGTGGCCCCTCCTGCTCACTGCCTTCTGCCACTCTAGTTGTAAACGCCCCGATTGATGGGGGAGTCGGCAACAGCATCCTCCCTTGTCAAGTTCAAGCCATCCCGGAGTGTCAACGGACCTCGAGCCCCCGTCATTGCCCGGCCACATTGCCTTGTTTGCTCGGGGGTTCACCCCTCCCTGCCATAGCTGGAGCGCAACCAAACTCAGAGGCGCCGCACGCGCCTAAGCGCTGGTCCAACCGATGCCACAGACGACGGCGCCGGTTTATCAACTTCTCAGCCAACAACGACGTCGCTTTGGTCCCGACAGCTTGGAACCAAAAGCCAACAAACATCCCTAATCTCTGTGTTGAGCAAGTCGCTCACCATTCACGCCGGATATTGCCATCGCATAAGAACCCAGCGTGTCCTTGGAGCAGAGCCTATTTTGCATCTCGACCCCAACTTGTCTTCAACGTCTAGCCATGTCAGAGGTCGCTACTTTTCTCCCTTCGCCACCCCCAGACCCGATAGTATCAAGTCCCTCCTCGCGGGCTTTGTTGGGTCATCACCAGAAGCTAGAGCACCCGAGCCCTACCTCCAACATGGCCTACACCATGTATCACCCCGAGCATGCTGGGGACTACTACCCGCCGACCCGTGGGTTGAATCGACACCAAGCCGATCCACATCAGTCTCATTCGCTTCCAGCATCGTCGGCATCCGCCACCTACGCGACGACGTATCCTGCACACTATTCAACTCCTCACCATCCGGTGTACAGCACAGGGCCCAGTCCATATCCACCACCTCCACGTACACTGTCGCCGCCCTCCGCCATGTTCAACTCAGTCTCCACTTCGACGATCATGTATTCAAGGAATCACTATCAACCTCTCGAACAGGAGTCACACTATGCGTCCGCGTCCCAACCAACTCCTCTCCCCTCGCAGCTCATTCCATCATTGCCTTCGAGTTTCGGACCATTCCCATTACCAAGGTCTGCGCATCGATCGGCGATGTACGGCGACTACCCATCACCGTTCCAGCAGCAGTTGACAATCTCGCCTGAAGTGTACGGAACATCATCCTTTTCATCGTCCAGCCATGCGGTAGTCCACTCCCACCAGGGGTTACCCCCGCAACAACCGTCCCTGCCTTCGCCGCCGCCTGCAAATTGTCCCACCCCGGTTCAGATTGACCCGAAGGAGATGAATGAGAGGTTCTATAAAATGGCGGAGAGGTTGGATGACAAGGTCATAAGCCGGATCAGGTCATACGTTGGCTATCGGTACTCCTGGTCCGTTTCCATGACAAGCCGTTGGTTCAGGAAGCACTTCCACCCGAACTGCTACACGGAACAACAGAAGGTGGCTGATCTGTTGGACTTGGAAAGATGGGGTCTCAACGGCAGCGACGACTCCGACAAGCCGTCAAAGAAGAAGCGGAAGATGATGGACGAGGTCGAGGTGAAATGGCTGGCATGCTACCACTGCTATCGACTGCTTGGCCTGCACCGCTTTGAGCGTTACAAGCACAGCACACCGCGCTCAACAACCACCGTCGCCCGCTCCAACCGAGAATCAACTCGCCACTCGCCCTACTCTCCACCAACACCACGGTCCTCGGGCGGAACACCGCCTGCATCATCCAATCCTCATTACGACCCCAGCCTCACGAGAACCAGCCTCCGAGCAAATGCCTCCCGTGATAGCCGCATGGCTAGCCCGGCAGAAAGCACCGAGTCAGAACGGGCCGAGACGCGGCTCGAGATAAGGCAGAAGACGACGTACACGTACCGTCGCTTCTGTATTGAGTGTGGCCTGAAAATGAAGATCTACCTGCCCGGCGACCTGGTCGAGGTGATCCAGCCTCCGGAGCAGAAGCCCAACTACGCGATTTGGGTTTGCAACTGCAACAAGCTCCAAAACAGAGCAGATCGGCCGCAGTGCACGGATTGCGGGGCAAATTGTCCTTTCTCGACGGCGGTTGTAGCGATGCGGAGATGACGGGGCATGCATGCACATGGGGAGTTATTTGAACAACCGTTTTCTGATTTTTATTATATTGACTTTTTGGGCCCTCTTCCTTTGTTTCATCTTCTTAACCTGTCTGTTTTCTCCTATTACTTTTACTCTTAAAACTTTTCGATATGATCCTTGGGGTTTGGGGGGTTGGGGGATCATGGAAGGGCTCTGGGGTATGGTACTGCTCAGGGGATTGGGGCTTTCTGTCCTATCATTACGGATTTCCAATGCCGGACACCAAACGGGTGGTCCAGGCATCGAGTATGTTATTTCCTTTTATTTGCTGCATCTACTGGATCGAACAGAGGCGATGTAAAGTCGTCTTTGCAAGGAACGAGAGAAAGAAAAAGAGGGTTTGATGACCTACACAGGTGATGTCGATCATGAATCGCACGAATCGAGATCCATCTCTAGATGGGAGATCAAGATAATATCACGACGATTGGATCGGATTCACTTTACGCGTGCTTCTAATTTTGTTGAACCCACTTCTTGGACACAGCATCTTTTGGTGCCGACGCAAATAATTGAATTTGCATCCTGTCAGGTTGCCTGTCCTGGAAGCAGAGAAGAGACATGGGTATGGACACAATACGACCTCCCTCCAAGACAATCAACACAACACGAATAATTGCCTAACAACCTCCCCTGCTGAGCGATCGAGAGATTTCAGTTGCTCCCTGTGCGGAATCTGTACAAGGCCGCAGAGATGCCTGGAACCTCCCGCTGCCATGCCGGCAATCACTTTTCTTTTCTCACCATCGCCAGTCAGCCATGTCACGCCCAACAACAAAGACCGATGCCGCACCTCCTCGAAACAGCACACCCTTGCGAGGAGTAGGTTGTTGTTGGGAAAGGACACAGGACACAGAGGGAGAAAAGAACCAGCTAAACTCAACCCGGAAGGGAAGCTTACGAAGCGCTTCGTAAGAAGGAAAGAAAAATGTGCTTGGAGGCGCAGCAGCGTGTGAAGACAAATCAAGACGGTCCCGACACTCTGGAACCGATGATGCGAGTTGGGGGCTGAGGGCGCGTGAGTGGTGTTGGGTGGTTCTTGTTGGTTGTTGTTGTCTGAGGGGGTGAAAAGGTCCTGAATATGATGAGCCTTGTTCTTGTGCTTCTTGAGTCTTGCGCAGACAGGCGGAATTATCCCCTGGGTTTGTGTGGTTGGTCTGGGTTGATGAGTTTGGGCACGGCTTTAGGAGAGAAGTACCTAGGTACGGTGTTTTTAATGATAATCCAACTTGGAGATGCGCACAACAAGGGCCGATTACATACGGAGGAGGTTTCGGTGTAGAGGTTGGAGATGCAGTGGACCTTGCTGTGATCCTTGTGTTTATCCACCCTTCATAGCCATCTTTCTTAGCTTTTCGGCTCTGGCTGAGTTATTGGTCTCGTTTATGTTCCTAGGATTCTAGGTTTCCACACGTGGCATACGGCGGCTAATGGACTGCCGTTACTCGCCAACGGAGAAGGACTGGGGTGCTCATACAGTGTCCAGGACATAATTACGTGGGGGTAGGAGGTTGCTTCTTTAAACAAGGTCCCCCGAATCTCCACGTGTCTGCGTGGGGGATTTCGGCAGTATGTACACGCGGAAACACAGACGGGACGGCTCATGAAGTCCTCTCCACGAGGAAGCTTAGCTTAATTCTGCCTAGCTGGGCGTTGTTGGTTCATGGACCGCATCATCAGACAGGTTGTGTTCATACAGACACAGTATTGATCATTTGTCGAAATCCATCTGCGGCATCCAATCTGACCCTGAAGCCGCAGAGAACCATCACATGGCAAAGCCTCTCTTGGCCCATCGAGACCAGGGTCTGGCCCATGTTGTGTTGATGCCCGAGATGCAACTGGCCAACGTTCGCCAGCGGGCGGCATGGGCCGGATTCCCCGGATGGGACTTGAAGACGCGGCATTCTCACGCGCACTGTGGCAAGGGAGGGGTTGATGATGATGCCTTTGAGGACAGAGTCGAAGTCTCAGTAAGGCATCTAGTGTCGGTTCAGCTTCAATAGAGTCCGCTAATAACACTTGATATGGATGGCGGATGACGAGATGGGCGCCGAGTCATGCCAGATCAATCAGCGGTGATAATAGCCGGCGGTGTAGTTGGTGATCAACATGTTCATTAACTGTCTTGGTCAAGCGCCGGGAACATTACCCGGCCGTGGCTTGTTTGAACATGGGGTTGATGATCATGGACTTCACAAGGACTTCTTGATCGTACGAGGATACACATACTACAGCATGTCAAGTCCGTATAGGAATGCAAGCTAGCCGATCATCGTCGATAAAATCGGGACTTCCCGTTGAGTTTTGCCCAAGACTGCCACAGAGAAATACCGAACATGCCTGAGACTGTTTGACTTTGTGAGAAGTAACATCGATATTTGAAGCCAGATTTTCAGGTCTTGAATTCTTGGCCGGTTAGTCTCGGCGCTGTTTGAGAAATGCTCTCCGCATCAACCCGTCACAGATGAGACGAGAACTATCAGAAAGTGAAACAGGACGACGAAGGAAACTACAGGTTTCCTTTCCTTACTGCTTGATAAACCCAGCCCAGGCCTCCTTGTCTATATCAACTCATGTTACACGTCGGAGACGCTATGTAGGGTGCGCTGACTAGTGGCACCATCAACGGATTCGTTTTTCGTGTCACAACTCACCAAGGCCAAGATTGCAAGGTGAGCCAAAAGCCGGCGCCCCCGTGTGCGTGCGTGGATGTGAACCAACTGCATTACTCTCGGGGACCTTACCAAACCGCTGGGCCCCGAGGTTAGACCGTTTTCAGAGAGCCGGACGCACACAAGCCCAAAACAAGTTGAAGTCCGCGAGCACACAGTCAGCTGGCTGGTCGTCTTGTTTGTGCGGCTGTTTGTTGATAATACTTCTTCTTTCGAAGCGGCGAGAGCTGGATTGTGCATGCATTCATTCTCTTTGCGACGGGGAATGAAGAACCTTGCAGGAAACGATGGAGGGGTTGGGCTGTTGGTCGTGGAGAGATGCATCCTGCCGTTTATTGCCACGTTTTTGATTCAAGCAGAGATGGCGAGGTGGTTGGGTTGGAGATGGCCATCTGCACCGCGGCTCAGAGGCAACGGGTTCGTGGTTGAGTCACAGCAGAGAAGTATCGCCGAGCGGCCTGGGAAAGGGAATGATGGGTTGGTTAAGCGCCCATGGCGCCTGTTCCCGCTCTCTTCCAGGCCGTAGTTACATCCAACATGGGCGATATGGGGTTTTAAGGTGTGATCCTCGGGAAGGAAGGTGTGTTACCCAGTGGAAGAGGACTTGGAAATACGGCGTCTCGACGGAGTTTGCTTCTTCCGACGGGGCGGACTGCATTATCTGGGGTGTGTCCCATCCTGTCCGTCGCGTCTGTAACATACATCCGTGTCTTGTGCCAACATACTTTATGCAATTGGGGTGGTCTCTTGCCTGCTGCGGGTTGTTTTGGCCAAAGAAAAAAGTCAACGAAGCCTATTGGTGTCAAAGCTCTTTCTTGGGGGCTGGTACTGTTGGCAGGGCCTCGGGAAGAATACCCGATGGCCAGGGGTGATGAGGCCCGCGGCCCAACATATGAAGCTTGTTGGCACATCAGGATGTCGAAGCGCCTACGATTACTCTGTTAGGATCAACAGCCGCCGCTGGCGCCCATGGACACGCCTTGATGTAATTAACATCTTCCGCAGTAGTTGGAACAACACGCAGTCCTTAAACAGAGTACCACTTTGAAAATTTCCCCTCGACACAGTGACACCCAAAAAACCGCCGAGGGGTAATGATTAGCTTGACAGTTAACACTGTAAAGCATGAAATAAGAGCCGGCCAGACGTGGTACGAAGTGCTCCGTATTGTCTGTGCTCTCAAGGGGCATATGACAACTCGAACACGGCCCTATAATACGATGCCACATCTCCCACCTCGTGTCTGCCGGACCGGAGACATGTCTTGCCATGGAGGCCACAGTACTTGACTTGGCTCGCTATCGGTATATTGTTGAAAACGGAGCAGTCTGGCGTGAAAGCAGCAATCGTATGGTATCCGTACTGTATCTCGAGCAACTGGAACGATCCCTGAACGGTCACACACAAATCAACGCTGCCAGGGTTAATGTCCCCACCGTTCGCAAAACGTTTCTTCGTAGTCTATCGTTTTATTGAGCTCAAGTCCCCGGGCTCTTCAGTTTGACTATCAGCCATGGAACTAATGAATCTTCCTAGTCCACGGTTTGATTTTCCTCCGCAAGGTTTTGAACTCCATCGTTTTCCGTTCTATTTTCCGTTATCAAGCCATGCTTTGTCAGCGGTGAGAGACCACAGGACTTCAGGAAGAGGGGCATATTTGACCGGTCCCCCTGGGCAGAGTCAAAACTTTTACCGGTTGACCCCATGGCACCTCTCCGTTTCCTCTCCGGCCCCTTTGGTTCGTCAAGGTTGGTTGTGCTGCAGACGCCTATCTTCGGTCCTTCACTACACAGCCCGTCCGACCAGGCCCCTGCCTTTCCTTCCCCCTCTCCGCAATTCACAAAGCTGCATTAGAGAAGAGGGGTAGTGGGGAGTGTCCCTAACCAGGGAGGTGGTCGTGAGCCAACAGCCTCTTGAGGGTTCTTTCAAGGGCCGGATTGATCGACGGCGGCCGCTTGTCACGTTGTTTGTTGCGCGTGGCTTTTCCCACTGGAGTGATATCTGATCAAATGCCTAGCATGGTGTCTCCTCACGAGATAAGCTGCCACATGTTCCAAAAGTTCCGCCTCCCGTGGAAGCCTTGGAAGCCGAAGAGAAGGTGCCTAAGTGTGATGTCATGAGAGATGAGAGCTTGCGTCTCCGAAGCCATCGCATGAAGTTTCCTTGTTGACTACGCTTCCTTCGGGTGTGGCTGAAGCCACAAGGAGATGGTTATGAAGATGGGAAGTAGCAATCAGCAGGAATGGATGTGCGCACTCCTGAGACGCGTTGATGCAAGACTTTCGTCGACGATGCTGACAAATTCTCGACATGTATGCACCGCGTGTGTTTGCCACTCTCCCTACCAGAGAGGGAATCCCGCGGCGAATGCCGAGGTCTCGGTCTTGTCTGTGTTTGGAAACCTGACCTAGCCTTTCTTCCTTGTTTTCTTTCCAAAAGCTACCAGGTACGTATCATGCTGCTGTGGGTGTACTCGTCGTAATATGTGAAGATGGCCCATGAGCTGACTTACTCATGATTCCCAGGGAGTGTCATAGACAATGATAGAGTAGACATCCTGCTTCCTCATGGCGGATTCCATGTGGTGGGGGCCTGAAACGGTATCAATGATGGTGAACGGCCGTCTTCACCGCCAGAACCACAGTGATGTTGGCCGTGTGAGAGACGTTTGACCCATGCTATGGAGAAGAACACTCTCCGTTTTACCACTAAATCGACATCCCTTCTCTCCCATCATTACTACCACATACCGAACCTGTTGATGTTTATGAAATACAGATGATCATGTCTTAACGTGCATACATGGACCGAACATAACCAACATCGTCACGCTGAGAGGAAAGGTAGTAACCGGAGGATGAAGCTGCAATAGCCGCCGTTGACAACAGCTAGAACTCGGTCTAAAGTCCATCGCGCCACCATCTCTGGCCTATCATGCTCCTATCCAACCCTCCTTCTCCCCTACAGATGAAACACGAATGCAACCGCCACCTTCCAGATCATCCAGGGTATGCCGTGGTATGCTTCGTTGGTTGATTTGGGATCGGGGAGGAGGGAGAGGGTGTATGGAACTGCACTATGGAAAACTATAGACGGCAGAATCTCGGTTGTGACTGACTGTACAGATTCACCAGAGACCCCTAAATTCTGCTGCCAACCTGGTTGGTAGATATTATCATAGACCCGATGGCGAACACGGCGAGAAACCATCTACATGTCAACGTCTGCTAGATGGATGTCACCATCACATCGACCGGGTCACAACATCATCGGATCAATCTCTCGTGATCAAAAAGTCGATGTAAGGGATTTGCAGTGAGCTCCGTCCGCCGACGATTTCTGCTAGCTCTTCTTCACTAGATGGTAAGCTGATGAAGAACACACAAGGAAGCAAGAGTGACTATTGATGCCTACTGGGTGTAGTAACAAGCATGGTCATCTTGACTTATACACTACGACGTTTGCCAATGCTTTGAATTTCCGCCACGTCAACCTCAAAAAGCACCTGGCTGCTGGAGACGGCTTGGTGCGCTGACATCTAGGGACTAGTTGCCTGGTGAACCGGGTGGCCCGTGCCCATTGTTTACTTACCCCGTTCTTGATCCCTGTCACCCCCAAGCAATTGCAGAAGCAGAAAATGTCAAGAAAGTTGAAGCATGCAGGTAGACTCTAGGTAGGCAATTGCAGCAGGATGTTTCAGCAGAAGAGTCAATAATACACGTGAGCTCGTTTTTGCCCAGCAGGCCGCATGAGCATTCGATCATGCCAAGACGACTTCCGAGGAAGCAAGATGTTTATATCCTGCTTCAATTCACATATCCTTTTCCCCTGAAGATAAAATGTACATTTATCAATTATTCGTCGTGGAGAGAGATTAAATGACGTGCAAGTCAATGAGATGTCTCTGGCTGTGACTCACCCAGCAGTCAACCGGTAAACTCGATGTATGTACATACGTAGTTTCTGGCTTCGCATGTTCAGCGTTTGCAGTTCGAGCTGTCAGTTCTCCATTCCACATCGTTCACAAAATGATGCAGCTTGCCTAACTCGAAGACTAGCAGCAATCTCCAGGCATCTATGGCCTGAATCAAGTGAGTCACTGCTGCATTTCTGTATGCCTGAGGCTACAATGCGCGTTTTGCTTTCGCCAATATGAACGTCGAGCTCCGTTTGCAAGTCAGTTCTTAAATCCTTACAAAGTCTCAACACCTTTCTACCGATCGATGCCCATCAACATGTTCTGGCATGAGAGCACTTCAATTCGCGTCGCACGATCGATGCCGTTGACATCGCCTCAAGTGCCTGGTCCCCGATTGACAATCCAACACAGAGACAACGCCAACTTCTTTCCCATTCCTGATACTGATACTCGGCGACATAAATGCGCCAAACGTCTTGTTAAAATCTCATCCATTCGGCCCCTTGTCGCTCGACCACCTTCCCATCAAAGGCTATCAGTTGCCTGGTCTCGAGCTTGTTGGGCTGATCTGATCCACCACCCCTCCCCTGGGTTCCTTCACGGTTCACCATGGACATCTCAACCGCATCTTCAAAGGCGAATAGTGTCTCTACCGTTCTTCACCCAAGCAGCCAAGAGCATCAAGTGCCTCCCCTACCCGCTCCACTAGGGGCAGGCTACGCGACGTTATATAATACTCAGTCGTTGCCATGTTTGACCGAACAGAGCCAGGACTACAAACCGGATGTCGAAGCGACAACCAAGAGTTATCTTGACTGTTTAATCTCCAGTTTGGAAAAAGGGGGATTCATACCACTGGAGACAGCATCGCGGTTACGACAAACCCTGACTGAGCAAACAAGGGTACCGGCATGGATCGCACCGAGAAACACCGTTACCAGCAGCCAACTTCAGTCGACATCGCCTGTTCCACAACCACCACCACAACGCCAACCGCATATCATTGCTAGGTCTGGTGATTTCAACACGGTATTTGAATGGGTGATCCATGCCTTGAAACAGCACTGCAAAATCTCTGAAGAGGATATTGGAAATGTCACCCAGAACTATCTGTTGTCTTTAATTTCCAACGTGGAGACAGAAGGCTACCTACAGCCTGGCCTGGCGTTGCGCTTGCGGCGTACACTGACAGAAGAACCGAGGGTTCCCACCTTTCCTGCTTCAAGCTTGTCGGTTCGCCCAGTCAACGTCATTGCCTCCCATTCACAAGCCCGGAACTTGCTGAGCGGTACCGACAACTCCCCGCTCTCTCCTCAGCATGTGTTTTCCGTTACGTCTTTACATAGCGACAATCCGCAACAGCAATCATTACCAAGATCACAACAGGCCAGACCTGTGCACGGGATTTGTAGCAAGAACCTCTCCGGTGTCTATGCTGCGGAACGAGACCATGAAAGCCTTCACTCTTCTCTCCGCAACACTTCTGCAGGCTTTAGCACTGGTACCTCTACACAGAATGGTTCATCAGCCTCATGTGATGGTCTGCAGGGAGGATAGGATCGGAGCGCCCCCTTACCACCTCCCCTTCTGCCACTAACAGATACGCCGACAGAGACCTCTTCAGAGTCTAATACTCCGAAGGAAAGGAAGAATGCGCCGAAGCCGGTGGGCATCCGGTGGGCTGCACCGCAAACTCCAACGACTATGAAGAAAAGGAAGAAAAGCATTGAGACACTGAAGTTCGAGACCCTCCGGTCGACACTCCCGGAAACCCAAGCGCCAGAAAAGACCTCTCCGGACTCAAACACTCTGAAGAGACGGAAGAAGACACTAGAGTTCGAGGTCCGGTGTACAACACCGCAAACTCAAGAGTCGATGGCTCCCAGAATCCCTAATATTGATCCTCCTGTTGACCAGGTACCACGCCCTCCACACAGGAATTCATCATTACTTCCCCGCAGGCCATTGCCCAAAGGCATCAGATTTGCCACTCTGGCTACTCCTGAGGAGGATGTGCACCCCATTCCGCAAATGGTCAACACTTCCAGTGAGGAGCACCAGCCTCAACTCAACGTGGTTGAGGAGAAAACTCCGACATTCACTATGACGGAAAACTCAACGTGCTCCACTCAACAGTTGGAAATACCTTCTTGTGAACATCGTCAAACTCTGGACGAGGGTCATCAAACCCTGGAGGACAACCGACTGACGATGGATGGCCAAATTAGTGAAAGTAACCCGGCTCCAAAGGATGATCAGCCGGTGGGCGATGGCCAAAGCCTTGAGTGTAACCAGCCAATGGAGGACTTCCTGTCAATGGGGGGCTTCCAGCCTCTTGAGGATGTCCAGCAGATGGTTGACATTCAAATGATGGAGGAGCTCAGACGGAGAGGAGACGCCCAGCTGGCAAAAGAGGTCCAACTGACGGACAACAATCAACCTCCGCACGAAGTACTGGGGATCTCTCCATCTCCGGGTCCAACACGAGATGCTCTCTCCCAGCAACCACCCTCACTTTCTGATTACGAACAACCGCCCTCTCTCGCCATCATTTCCGATGGCCCTTCACAGGTGGATACGACGGAAGATCGCAGAGACATGACCAGCCAGGACATGGTCAACCTTGATCCGAACGAGGCTTGGTTACGATATGAGCAGTTTATCCAAGAAATACACCACGACGACATCCTCGACAAGATGTGTGTCTTCTACCGCCCCATATCAAGGGATCGCCTGTCTTACCACTGCCACAAAATGGCTCTTTGCGAGTCACTGGACATACCATGGGGACTGAATCTTGCATTGGACTATGTTCGCGAGGTTCTGGGATGCCACGGCCCCGGTCTTCTCTTGGAAGGGTATATGCTGGAGGAGTCGGGTACTTGGCTGCCATTTGACGTCCCCGAGGCAATAGCCTCGGGGCTCCCAGCGTTTAGGCCATGGGCATGCCGGGCTTGGAACGGCGATAGATCCAAGGAACTTTTGGAGGTTGTTGTTCCCCCGATCATGAGACCACCATGGGAGGAAATACCACCAGAAACGCCGGTACCCGAAGAACCTTCTGAGTCGGCGACCAGCAATCGCGCGGAGGACAGCAGACGCAGCCCATCGCTGGTTCTCAAACGTAGGAGCAGGATTCGAAAACCCTTTCCACAGGTCAGACCCCCAAGAAATCAGGTTGCATCATTGCGGCATCAAAACAACACAAGAGCTGTACAAAACCCCGGCAATCAAACTCCGGTCGAGGATACGATAGTTGTCAGATTATGATGCCGGAGCAGGATTGCAAAGTATGGAATCACTTTTCCGAATGTACGTTATTATCGATTCAAAACGCTTCTGAAAACGCTTTCAACAAAAAAGCTCCCGAGACGAACGTCTCTCTAATTAGATGACAGAAGAACTTCCATAGTACCTGTTTTCTTTCTAGTCTGAGGATTAGTTGAATAGATTGGTTTTGGCTCGTTGACGCTCCCTGAATGTGTTTTGACAACTGCCCGCCCAGCAATTGGACCTTCAGTTACCGAAGCTTTGAACACAGTGACAACCCAACCAGCGAAAGTATTACCATAAGTACGCATGAGAAGAGTGTGGATACGAAGAAGGGGGGCCGTAGAGCAGAGACACAGATTTGACTCAAGTCAAAGCCGCAAAGGAAAGCTATCACTGATATCGACACCCCTTAGTCCATCCCACACCCGGTGAGTCCACGTCTACCGAACGTACTTTTTCACCTCTCCCCCGTTCTCAGGCTCCTGGAGATTGAGCAACCTCTCTCTCAGCCTTGCCAGAAGTTCCAGGTCACCCTCCACCGTGTCAAACTTTCCTTTCTCCGGCGCCCACCCATACCTGTAGACGTCCCCAAAATCGAGCACCCAGGCATTATCGTCAACATCAATGAGCACGTTGCTCGGGCCGACGCCGCCCCAGGTGACGCCGTGCCGGTGCATTTCCCGGAGCGTGTGTTCCACCTGATCCATCCACCGCTGCCGTCGGTCGAGAGACGGAATGGATGGCAGAGGGGGAAGCTCGAACTCAATGGGCGGGTTGCATACCGCTGGTAGCTTAGCCTCTCTGTCGACCCAGATTTCGAGGGAGGGGTGTTTGGTGGGGATCCTGGTGAGCAAGAACCCCAGGATGCTGACGTCGCCATGTGTAATGAGACCTTTTTGTTGAGGGATGTTAGCGGCTTGTTGAAATGAAGAGAGAAAGATACGGGGTTAAAGTGTCCGTATTCTCACCTTTGAGCTTGGGGATTCTGACCTCAGGGTCCAGAGGCAGTTGTCCGAGCTTGAAATATTTGACCAGCTCAGTGATCGTGATTCGTTGGTCAATAACGACAAACTTGCCGCAAAGTTGCTCGTCTGATCCAGGGACGGAGACGCCATAGACATTATAGTCCATGGACGTCTTCAAGACCACCTCCTCGTCGGAAAAGGTGGGAAGAGAGCTTGGCTCGATGCCGGTCTTTTCGCGCAACGAATCCCAAGAGATGACACGATGCGGCACGCGAGGGTCCTTGTCGAACTCTCGTACTTGGAGCGTTCCGTCCTTGGTGACGACCTCCAGAAATGTTGTGTCGTTGGCGGGGAAGTAGTGCTCCGCAACCGTCACGGGGTTGTCAAGATCACGAGGGTGAGACTCCTCCACATAATGCTGCTGCATCTCTTCCTTTTTCCGGGCCATCCTTTCCGCTATCTCCTGTAGTTGTTCCTCCGTCGGAGGAGAACGAGGCTGAGGCGGGCCTGCCAGTCGCTGAAGGGTTGGATATATCGCGTCGGCGATCTCCTTTGCGATCTCCTTCTCGCCTTCGTGTTGCTTCACGAGGTGTTCGCGGTCCATTGGGCCTGGACAGTACGACAGGTCCAGCAGGTTTCTGGCCCATTTGCCCTCAGTGGTGGTCGGAGGGTCATTGGGGTCGAAGGCTATGACGACGGTAAATGATTTTCCGTTGTAGTAGTATACGAGTGCATACCGCGACACATCGGCATGCCAATCGGTCAGATCTTCGGCGACCTCCCTGTAGGTGACTCCGTCCGGCCAGGTCCGGGATGAGTCCGCCATGGCTTTTGGACAGGAATCTTGGCTGCAAGATAGAAGTCTGGTACGGACGGCCAGGAGAACAAATCTAGGTCCTGGTCTCCTAGACGAAGAGGGCTTTGATCGGGGACAATGGCTTCGGGAGAGTTGATCCGGTTTACTGTATATACCTTGCCTATATATCTGATCGTCGACACAAAGTACTGCCCAGGTCGCTGCCAACGGTTGTATGCTTGCCTATGTCACATGCCTGCAGTGACCGCACAGGTGTTGCCTTGCATGACTGCAACCAACATGCAGGTAAGTTTGGGTTGTTAGCACTTCTGTAGAACTCACAGCCAATGAATATACTCGCCGGGTCAGGCCGTCGGCCGACTTCAGGCTGCTCTGTGTCTCCTCTACATCAAAGTGCCTCACAACATCTGGGGTGTGGTTGGTTTACAGGATGCGGCACAGTATGACGGGCCCAATAGCATGGAGTTCATGTTGCCCGCATGGCGTACCAGTCCCGATCTCAGTCGGGAAAGTGTCAAGCCACAATGAAATATTGTGTGGATTTCGCGCCTGACTTACGGAGGTGGTTTGTCTAGTCTTGAAATGATTGAATCCTGTTCACTTCCGTAATTGCTATGTCTCATAGGAAGGGACGGGAGTTATGGATATGTTATTACAACTTCCATACGGACATTATCGACGATACTATGTCCATCAAGGTACTCCCGAATTAAAGTTATCTCGCACGTGGCATTCATATGGCCGATTATGTCCACTACCAGAGTCCTAGTTGGGGACACAATATGTACGCCGCATTTACATATTTCGACAAAGTGTTGGGTTGGTGATTTTGGTTTCTGCATACCTCCGATTGCTACACAGTCAGTCAAGTCATCTACTTATAGATGCAACAACCCCGTTGGTCTGATCAGTTTCTGGTCAGTACGGAGTAGCACAAACAGCAACACATTCACTTCATCAGATTGATTCCTGGGCTGATTCCTCCCCGGACTTTGTCTTGGCCCCTTGTCCTGTGCTGTTTCAAGTGCGCTTTGGTGAAGCAGATAACCTTGCCCCAAACCCCAAGCCCCCGATGGGACAGGACCCGCTAGAAATCCAAAACCCACCCACCTCCCCAAACCAGATTGCCGCCATGTTTTGCAATGGGCGACCCATCTGGTCGGCTACGCCGTGCCTCATGGTGTTTCTGGAAGACCAAAAGACGTACCTACGTTGTTTCACGGGATTCGAATCGGCTGCCATGTGCAGGGTGGCGCCGAACGTCGCCGAGCCGTCGCCGAGAGTGCAGCGGCCGCGGGTGTCCGGCGCTTGGACAGCGGGGTAGTAGCTGTCCAGTCCCGGTGTCAGGACGGGGCGAAAGTCCGAGTCTCGGATGGCCAAAACGGCCAAACTGCTCGACCGCGGCCAAGGGGAGTCAAGGCCAAGACACAATTGGAAGGTTCTCTGTGTGGGCTGAGGGACAACAACTCGGCGCAAAGATGTGCATGTGACCTCTTGCTTGGCTCTTGGGACAGGAGAGGCCGAGGTGCATTGAACCTTGCAGGTGAGGTGCAGAGTGTTGAATCCAGTTGAGAGCAGTGTTGAGGGCAGTACGGATGAGTGAGGTCATAGGTACCTAGGTGGTCGGCAAGTTGTCAACATTTTTGCGTCTTCTCTGTTCCTGTCAAACGGCTTCTTTTTTTCTCTTGGGGTTCCAGAGCCCGACTGTAACGGCTAATTTCCAGAATGTCTTGTCGAGGTGCGATGCAACGGAAATCCGCACGTGGAGATCCCAGTTGCATGGCACGTCAGCACTGTGCAAGCGTTGGACAATTGATACGGAGCGGATGTCATCCCGCCTGCCCGGCTTGGTCCATTGCTGAGGGTGCGAACCCTCTTGGCCGTGGATAGATGTGGGGGTTGCTGTTGGGAATGGGTTCGTGCTCCAGCTGTTGCGGCAAGAACCCAAACGCTTGCCTCTCATTGTGAAAAGCATCTTTTTAAGAGCGGTAGTCGACAGGATGGATATTGCCAGACAAAAACCTGGCCTGCACTAACAGCGGGTCCTTGTGGGTCTTTCATTGATGCTCTTTCCTTTCGACTGCTTCAAGTGTGGGATGTTACTCTGCAGCGGTTTGAGAACTGACAGTGCTGTTCCTGCCAAGTGTTGAGGGGAGGTCGAGATCCTGCCAGCGATATAATACAAGGAGCGGCCTCCAACTCGTGGAAGCACGGTACCTGAGGGACCCGAGGTACCAACAACATGGAGAACACCTTCCCGCATGGTGACGTCTGAGAATCATGGCTCTTCAGACCTCGAGTCCGAGTCGTCCTGCTCTGAGTCCCTCACCTGGAGCACCAAGCTCTCAACAAATGGAACCGAGACAGCAGACCGCCCACATGGCTATGATGCACACCCCGCGCTCCTTGTTCAACGTGGACATGCTCTCTCCATCTGTGGGCGCAGCCTGCAGACATGGCGAGACGAACCTGATGGACCTGCTAGGCTACTCCATACGGCTTTAGTGTGCCAATTGACATGGGCCCAGCCCGCTCATCTCACGCCATCAAGGCATCCGTACTGTCCAGGCTCAACAACCCCAAAAAGGCCGATGTTCTGCACATAATTTTTGCCAAGCTGAGTACACCTCAAGACGCAGGACATCTCTATCGCAGCTGGCATCACTACAATCCCGCTGCGGAGAACATCCATAAGCCTCGATATCTGGGAGATATCTGGAAGCAACCCGCGGCAGGCAGTTCAAAGAACGGGACGCGTTTGCTGAGTGCACACTTGGGGGTCAATTAGTCATTTTGGTGGCTCGGCTCCCACTTACACGCAACTTGGAAAGAAACCCCTCTCTCCGCTGCAACTCCCGGAGCCATTCACGACCTGCCAGCCCGATCCAGCCGAAAGTGCCCGTAGCATCCATGTCGGTCCTGTCCCGGCAATCAGCCGTGGATCCCATGGGCCGGAATCATGGCAACCACAAACGGCGGCCCGTCATCTCGGATGACAGGAGACACAAGTTTGTTGAAAGCAGAGGAAGTGAAGTTGGGGATAACAACGAAATGGAAATGGAACTGAGAGAACACTGGGAGGTTTTAAATCCGGATCCACGGCTTGGACAAACTTCCATTTCGGGGTCGCCGTGGCAAAACGGGATTCCCATTTGGTTCCGTCAGTCGCATTTGGCTGTGGATGCGATGTCCGCTGGGCAGAGGCCGACGGGACTACGTAACATCGACTGCCGCGTTCTGTGATGCCGAACCTGGAATCGCTGGGAACTAACACCGCGCCATCCAAAGCGCATCATCCTCGATAACTTTTTGAGATAGCTATCTAGGTGATTCTTCCGTACTAAACCTCAGGTATGCATACCTACCTATCTCGTGTCTCACCCGGCTCCGGTGTTACTTGACTTGTCTGCGAGCACACCACCATGCATCATTTGCCTCGACGTGTGTTAGCCTCTGTCCCTGGCCACCTTCGATACCTTAGCCAGGCCGTTCCGGGAACTCCGTTCGACGTTATGGCAGGCTGGTAAGAAGTCCGGAGTTGCTCCCACAAGCGTTCGCTGGACAGCACACAGTGCAGGCCGGCAGTGGGCTTGGATCCCCCCACCCCCTGCCAGGACTAGGCTGGGACGGGAAAACATCCAGATTGGCCCACTGTTCACTCCGTCGAGTCCTTGGCTTCGCAATGGCCGCGACAGCGAACCTGAACCGTGGCTTGGTAAGTCCACGATTTCCATGCGAGAAGCCCCGAGCCGGCGGGCCCCCTGCTACTGTGATCCTGCCAAGCGGAAGTGTGTGAGGTTCCCCCTGCCTAAATAAGAACTCAGGCTCAGACTGTGACTGCCTTGGAGGTTTGAACAGCTTGTGATCCTCCCTTCCTTCCCACCCTCGAGGTGTTTTCTCGCTCAAACACGGTGTGCTCGCCGTCACCGACTTCCCTCTTTCTTCTCCTTTCACCAAACGGGCGACACTCCGACAGCAACTTAGCGATCCGCGAAACCTTTACGTCGGCGACGGAACCACAGCGCAACATCGTCACCCTCATCCGATCGCCTCCTCCCCCGCCCCACCAGGCGGCGACAACAATCCGTTTGCTGCGCAGCTACAAGTACTCGTACACAGTACTGCTGCCTCTGGCACTGCTTCCTCGTAGTCTCGTCATCCTCCTTGTCGTCGTCATCCTTTTTTCAATCCCCCTTTCGTCCGCGTCCTATCTCGACAACACGTTTCAACTCTGCCGGCGGTTCTGTCGCAACCCCTCCCGAACTTTTAATCGGAACCCCGAATCTTATCGTGACAGCGCGACCCATATTTTTTTTTTCTCGGGGCGCCACCACCATCCCGTCGATTTCCCGCACTCCCGCTTCCACCAGTTCGACAACCCCCGTTTGCGTTCCGGCCCTCCATCCCCAACGGCGTCAAGATGACGACAGGCCCGGAGTTCGGTTCGGGCTCTAGCCGCACCCGGCAAGACTCGTTCGTGAGCGCCGGCGCCAGGCCCATTTCCATGGCCAACCCCAACCGCGACCATGTGAATCGCAACCGCCGCGAGAGCGCCGCCGGCAGCTTGATGGCTGGCATCAGCTGGGGCGGCATCTCGGTCGGCAGCTTCATCCGGGAAGAGTAAGTCACCTTTGATCTAATTTCATGCTCCTCGGGTCTCTCCCTCGCATGTGCCTCCCTCCTAGGCTGGTCAGCGCCGGTTCTGGCGCTGGTTCGATCTATCGCATGCTCCCATGCATGTGGCGGGCGGTGCGTGAGCATGTGAATCTGCCTCACCATACTGGGAATCCAGCGACCGTCGCCGATTACTGCTTGCAGTGGTCTGCCCGAGGCAACTCGTAGCTCCAGAGGTGTTAGAGCTGGTGCTAACAACAGCTTGTTTGCAGTATGATGATGACCGGAACTTCACCCTACGTTAACAAGGAGGCATCTTCGTCCTTCCAATCGTCTTCCTACATCCCGAGGCTAGAAGCAAACTTCATGCGTGATTTTACTTGCTGCAACCGTATCTGGCCGACCTTGCACGACTTGCTGCAACATTACGAAGAGGAACACCACCCGACAAATCCTGCTCCTACAGCAACTCCCTTTGGGCCAAACCAGACAGGTTCTCGGGGCCCGGCCAGCCGCGCTGGCTCTCTCGCGCCATCCGCCGGCCGGACACCTCAGCCTAACCCAGGTTTTGGTCTTCCCCAGCAGCGGCAAGCCGGGCCTGGTTTGGGTGTTGGGGGTTTTGGACAGATGCGTCACCAGAATCAAGCCATGCCCTCGGCGCAAAAGGTTTCTTCGCTCTCTCACATGAACGATGAGATGGATGCTGTCGGCGAAATGGAGCTTGATGAGACAGTCGGACACATGGATATGGACGACAATACCCGCACTATCCAGGAGACGCGCGAGCTATTTGGTCAGCAGCCGAGGCCCCAGATCCATTTCAACAGCTCTGGCTTGCCTCATCAGGCCCTTCGCACCTCCCAGCCTCCGACACCGGCCGCGGCGAGCCTCGGTTTCCAGAACAACCCGACTGTCTCGTCTGTCAACACTCCTACTTTGACGACCCAACAGAACATGAACCAGAGGGGACAACAGTTTGGCCAGGATGGCAATGGTAGTGACTCAAACGACGTCTCTTCGACATCCAAGATGAACTTTGGCAACATGAACCTCGGCGGTACCCAATTTGGCGGGGTACCCTTCGGTGCTTTGGGTACCATCGATGATCCTGCCAAGCGGCTCTTCAGTCCTGGCGGCTCTGCGCAGATGACGAACCAGCAGCGGGCCCTCGAGCAGCAGCTCCAACTGCAGCAACAACTCCAACAGCATCTCCAGGCCATGAACCTCGACTTGAGCCAGTTGCCGCCCGGCACTGACCCAGCCGTCATTCTCCAGCAAATGACGGCCCTCATGATGCCGCCTCCCGAGGAGCACAAGCCTTTCCGGTGTCCTGTTATTGGCTGTGAGAAAGCCTACAAGAACCAGAACGGTCTCAAGTAAGTTTTACTCTTTCCATGCCAACCCATGAAATCGTGATGCGCGGATGGGTATTAACCACGATCACTGTAGGTACCACAAGACCCACGGCCACTCGACGCAACAACTGCACGAGAACGGCGACGGTACCTTCTCCATCGTCAATCCCGAGACCAGCACCCCTTATCCGGGTACTTTGGGCATGGAGAAGGAGAAGCCCTTCAAGTGTGAGGTGTGCGGAAAGCGGTACAAGAACTTGAACGGCCTCAAATACGTAAGTCTCCAAACGTTTCTATTCTCAACCCGGCGACATTGAAGCTGACATTTTGCCCTCACCCTAGCACAAACAACATTCGCCAATGTGTGACCCCGAGCTCCGGGCCCAACATCAGAACCTCCTGACGTCCATGATGCAAAACCCAGCCGCTTTCTTCGCGCTCCAGCAGCACTTGCCGAACATCAACGAGGACTCTAAGCCCTGATCGGAATCAAGGTGGCAACATCGCCCATGAAATAATTATCGGGTGTCAGGCTTCGGGCCTTGACCCCCTTGCCACGGCGACTCAGCCCAAGAGCAGCGGGTGACCCTCCAACCGATTGAATCCCTCACCTGGCGAATGCCATAAATAATCCTCCTTACGGGATCTTTCCCTTGCTTCCTCCTCTCCATCGGTCCCCGGCCGGATATTTGCATTTTCAGCATCTAGTTCGGCGTTGTTTTATTTGCAAGTTTCCTGCTTAATTCTCTGGTTTTGCTGTCATCTCCCATCTCTCCTCTTCGTCATTTTTGCTGCTTGTTGTTCGTTGCTGTTGCGACCTGGGAAGAAGCATGACGGGCCTTGGCTGGACCGAGACGCCATATCATACCATTCAGCCGTATATCCCCCCTTCAACCGACACACGCAAACAAGCACACGAACAACACACTTCACATCTCACATAGACTACAAGTTCGGAGTTCAGATTGATACCCAGGGCGGTTGAACTCGGTTCCGGTGTAAAGGCGGGCAGGAAGGGAACAAAAAAGTGAACAAAATGGGTGATGAGAAAGGGAAAAACAAAAAAGCAGATGGATGGGCAAAAAAAAGTGTTCTTTGATGGGATAGGAAGGGAGAAAAAAGGAGAAAGCACGGAGAAAACCAAAAAGTTAGTATGTCGGAGAATTACGTGTCTGTGTTTTCAAGAGTGATAAGGAGTCTGGGTTGGTTGATGGACTGGGCTTGGTGTGGGCTTTTTGGTGATGTGTTTAATGTGGCAACATGTGGTTTGGGGAAATTTTTGAGAGGACTTGTCGGAATCCATGTTGTTTCTGTTGTTGTTTTTCTATAGCAAGCCTCCAAAAAAGTTGATAATTGCTGACATTGACACTCCGCCCGAGAAATATCGGTTAGAGCTCTTGTGGATGAGACAACACACAGGACTCGTTCATAAACATTTGATAATGCGCGGTAGGCCATCCGGGGTCTGAATGAGCCGGCGTCATTCTTCACAATAGCCACCATATGTACCATCTAGAGCATCTCATTTGTATTGGACCCTCGTTGTATGTATGTAACTGACAGCACGGCGCCAAATCCCTAAACTAACCCACCGCTCATCTACTTTACTGCGAGTAAGCCAGCCCATAAACTCGTTGTTCAAGAGAAAGAAGCCAGACCGAACGTGCCCAAAGAAACAATGCCCTCCTGAAGCCTTACAAAACAAAATCCATCGATAATGTCCGTCCCAATTCTCCTGTTGCTCCAAAACCATGGCGCCTTTGGAAATGCTTCCTGCTCTTGCTCCAGCTCCTCCTCCTTCATTTCATATAACGTGAACCCTCCTCAGAGGTCTTCCTTTGTGTGATGGGAGGAGTGGCAAATTGGTCACGCAGAAACACAAGGTAAGGGAAGCTCTGCTAGTAATGACACCCCCCCTGCACTTTTTGCCTTCCCGCTTCCCCGCCGTGTCCTCTCGTCTCACTCAATACGTCTCTCCCACATCATGGTCACCCTAAGACATCTCCATACCATCCTCATCCTCATCTTCCTCCGTCTCCAACATCTGCGTCTGGCTGGAGCTCACGCTCTCCTTACGGCGCGAGATTGCCGAGCTGGGGTCGCCATACCGCCCCCCATCCAGACCGCCGACGATCATGTCCAGCTCATCACCACCAACCACCCGCCCCTCGGTGTCCACCTCCTGGCTCAGCTCCACCAAAGCCTGGCGCGGCAACCGCTGGAACCCAGCCGTGCGCACCACCCGTCCCCAGTGCGTCATGCAAAAGCTTGCAGCGCGCTTGCGTAGCCACTCCTCACCCGCCAGGCCGGCGCAGTACCAGGTGATGCATGCATGCTCGACGTCGAGTTCCTTGCTGAGGCGGTTGACGCAGAGCAAGCGGAGGTGGGGAATGTTGTAAATATTGGACATGACTAACAAACCGGCGACATCAGACAGGTTAGCCTGCGGCGGGGAGGAGCTGCTGCGGCTGACGTCATCAGAATCGACGGGGTCGATGCGGTCGGTATAGAGGTAGTACAGGAAAGCGCGGACGACGGTGTAGGGTTCGGGGATGTGCATCTTTTTGGTGTGGTACTCGGACATTTGGCTTGCCCAGAGCCGGGCAAAGTGCGGCCAGCGAGCCTGGAGGATGAGGCGGTGGACATGAATGGGCGGTGAGGTGGGAGCGTCCGGAGCAAGCCATGTTTGGGAGGTTTCGTCGGACTCGCCAGCATGGAGGAGGGCGGATCCCATAACCTCATCTTCGTCAAAGTCGCGCGAGAGAGCCGTGACTATGAAGTCGGTACCGCTACCCGTCTCGGGAGGTTGGTCGAAGAGGCGAGCAAGGTCGGCGCCGAGGCCCTTGGAGGGCGGTTCGATGGCGCGGGCACGCAGTGAGGAGTGCCGGATCAAATCCGTACGTGGCTCAGGCACGGCGTTATTGCCAAGGAAGCCGTAGCGGCGGAGGTCGATCTCCATGATGTCGGAGAGATACTCCTCCATGCCGTTAACTCCGATTTCGCCACCACCACCCTCGATGGGACAGCCAAGGAGCCAGGCCTTGGTGCCGTCTTCATTCATGGTGCAATAATGCCAACGATAGCCAGGCTTAAAGATCTCGCGACCCTCGGCTAGCTTCTGCCAGCGAAGCGTGCTGAGGTCAAGAGCTGAGAGGGAGCATTCCTTGGAGGTGATGGTTGGGGCTGGAGTGACGAAATCGAGGAGGGTTCCTGACGAGTAAACGTGGAAGTGGATGCCCTGCATCTGGGAGGGCACGTTGGAACCGCTGACAAACTTGAGCGCTGAAATGGCACCGGGAGCGGGAGGCGCATAGGAACGGAGGTGGAATGAGGGGGTATTAACCTGCGGAGTCCTCGAGTTGGCGGCGTAGCCCGTGGATCCGACGACAGGAGGAGATACATGGTATGAGGGCCGACTCCTCATCAAGGCGGATCGCTCCAAGCAGCCTACCTGCGGTGGTGACTGGAAAGCCGGGCTGCCCTTTAGGTCTAGCCACCACAAGTCGCTGACCTTGTCCATATCCTCACTCAAACCGCCGTATACCCAGACGCGATCGCCCCAGATGTAGGCTGAGTGGTCGAAGCGGCCGACGAAGCGCCATGATCTTGACCAGGTGAACGTCTTCAGGTCTAGGTAGCATATGTCGTCCAATACGTAGTTGTCGTGGCCAGTGATGCCGCCCACGATGAAGAGCTTGTCCTCGTGTAGCACGGCAGCATGCCGAGCGCGGCCCTTGGGAATAGGGCCCGAGACCTGGGGTTGGGTCCAGTGCGCCGTCTTGAGGTCGAAGATGATGAGGTCGGAGAGGTATGTGCGGTGCTCGTTCTCGCCGCCGAACACCAGCAGCTTGTCACCCTGGTACAGCGTCGCCGTGTGACCTGTCAGGGACGTGGTGTTAGCTGAGAGCCATCGACGAGCATCAGGGGCCGCCAAGCAGCAGGCGAGGGCACGACTTACCCATGCGCACGCCAGGGATGTCGCCGTAATTGTCCACGAGGGTCCACTGATGGCTGACCAGGTCTAGGCGCAGGACATGGTTGTACACTTCGTCGGTATACTGGTCGAAGCCGCCAAAGGCGTAGATCTGGTTGTTTCCGCAGTAGGTGACGGAGGCATTGACGAGGCATGCCGGCCGCTGGCCCAGGGTCCGGGTTACTTTTGGCCGGTAGCCATCCATCGGGGCACGATTCCGGAGGGGCGAGTTAGGCATGATGTAAGTGTTGGAAGCGGCGGGAGCGGGGGAGAAGTTCGACGACGACGATGCCGGCGCCAACGCCGAGAGTGCGACTTGCTGGGACTGGGGAGACGACACCGGGCCAGGACCACCGAATAACGAGGAGTTGTTGGAGGAACCTGCGGAGGTAGCTAAGTGTTGTTGGTGGTGGTGCTGATTCTGCTGTTGTGCCATGGCCAGAAGTGAGTCGGGCTTTGTGAGAAGTGGGTTGTTTGAACGTTGCGCCCGGACGCCCGAGGGCAGTGTGAGGAACCGAACAAAGTCAGCACCAGCCAGGCTCCGTCGTCAGACTCGCATCCAACAACAACACGGCCAGATAATTGTCAGTAGGAAGGCCCTTGATGGCCCAGTATCGCGCCCTGGCCAGATGTCTTATCGTATCGTTGGCCGTAGCGTCGTCAAGGCTGCCAAGGGGTCCAGTGTCAAGGTCCAAGCCGGAGTTGAAAATGAACGTTTTGGGAGAGTGGAGCGCGCAGCGCAAGGGATCAAATGCGATGGTGGAAGAGTGTGGAGCCCGACAATAAGAAAATGGAAAAAGGACCAGTTACCGCTCCTGCCTGAGTGGATCCTTTGCCGCACCTGCGAAAATGCTGCTGTCCCAGACCCACGGCGCCCCATTGCAGCAAAAAGTGGGGCACTGTGGCGCCCACCCCATCCAAATCCGGCACCTCCACCACGGACAGGCAGGGAGGAGCCGTTGCCTGGTCGACGACAAAAGTAAATAAAGGAGTATAAGTCGTCTTCCCATCTGCTCTCGAATGCTTCATCCTCCTTCCCATCCATCCTTCCTACACACCTCTCTCCTCACAACCACATTGTCCAACTTTTAGCCCGATATTATTGCTTGCGATTTTGGTTTTGGCTTCGTCTATCTTAGCCTTCAGTTATTCCTCCAGCCTATCCTCTCTTCGAGGCTCCTACATAATCCTCATCCCTCATCCGGGCTACACCATCACCTGGTTGAGGCGACCTCTTAATCTTCCTCGTCTTAACTCAGCGATACTGCATCACCACAGTCATACATCATGGCTACAGCAACAGTATCCACCCCTCTCAAGTCCCATGCCGGGCTCTTCTCTACTCGGACCGCCGGCGGTCGGATGCCTTTGACTCCTTCGCCGAGCCAGCGCACGACTCCTGTCAAGATCAACTCGTCGCCTTTCACACCCGACCACGCCAGCAATGACGGCTCGCACCGGGTTTCGTCCCGTTCGGTCTATGGCGGCAACCTGACTGCCCACCTTCGCGCCTCGCGGGCCAACCACCGCGACTCGCCCAAGTCCAACATTGCCCGTGTCGTCTCGACACCCCGCAAGGTCCTGGAGCTCGGCGTGTCCAACTTCACCCTTACCGGTACCGGTGTTCACAACAAGCCCACCTCGTCGTCGTCGTCATCGTCGTCGTCGTCGTCGTCCTCCTCGACGTCGTCCTCGTCGTCCGCGACATCTTCTTCGGCCTCCTCTCCCAACGGCAAGTCCAAGAAGCCCGCGGGTATCAAGAAGAAGCCTGCCAAGACCACCGTTGCGTACAAGGGTGACCGCTTCATCCCCAACCGGTCCGCCAGCACTGCCTACACCGACGGCTCCGTGAAGCTGGGCATGCGCGACCGGCCGTCTCGCTCTCGGTCTGCCGCCGAGGGCTCCTCTGCCCTTGCCACGGCCGCGGACGATGCCATCGCTGCGCTCGAGAGCCTCAGCATCAGCAACCGCAACCGCGACAGCGACGATCGCGACAACGACAATGATGACGACGAGGCTTCGTCGTACGCCCGTCCCTCTCCTCGCTCCGCTGCCTATCGCGAGACCCTCGCCAACGCCTGCGGGGTTAGCCTCAACACCCGCATCCTGCAGTTCAAGCCGGCGCCTCCCGAGTCGTCCAAGCCCGTCGACCTCCGCCAGCAGTACAACCGGCCGCTGAAGCCCGCGGGCGCGGCTGCCGGATCTCAGTTCCGCAGGCGCATTGCCACGGCGCCCGAGCGCGTCCTGGATGCCCCCGGCCTCATTGATGATTACTACCTGAACCTGCTCGACTGGAGCTCGGGCAACCAGGTTGCCATTGGCCTGGAGCGCAGCGTCTATGTCTGGTCCGCGGATGAGGGGTCGGTCAGCTGCCTGCTCGAGACCAGCCCGGACACTTACGTTAGCAGCGTCAAGTGGTCCCAGGACGGTGCGTATGTTGGCGTTGGTTTGGGTACTGGCGAAGTCCAGATCTGGGATGTCACTGAGGGCGTCAAGGTTCGCAGCATGTTCGGCCATGACACCCGCGTCGGCGTCATGGGCTGGAACAAGCACCTCCTCTCCACCGGTGCCCGCTCGGGCCTGGTGTTCAACCACGACGTGCGCATCGCCGAGCACAAGGTTGCCGAGCTGGTGTCGCATACCTCGGAGGTGTGCGGCCTCGAGTGGCGATCCGACGGCGCCCAGCTCGCCACCGGCGGCAACGACAACCTGGTCTCCATCTGGGACGCCCGCTCCCTGGCCGTGCCCAAGTTCACCAAGACCAACCACAAGGCGGCCGTCAAGGCACTCGCCTGGTGCCCGTGGAACCTGAACCTCCTCGCCACGGGCGGCGGCTCCTACGACAGGCACATCCACTTCTGGAATGCGTCGACCGGCGCCCGCGTCAACAGCATCGACACCGGTTCGCAGGTCACCAGCCTCCGCTGGAGCACGCACTACCGCGAGATTGTCAGCACTAGCGGTTTCCCCGACAACTCGCTGAGCATCTGGAGCTATCCGACGCTGGTGCGCAACGTCGAGATCCCCGCGCACGAGAGCCGCGTCCTGCACAGCTGCCTGAGCCCGGACGGCCAGATGCTGGCGACCGCTGCGGCCGACGAGTCGCTCAAGTTCTGGAAGATCTTTGAGAAGAAGCCCGGCCACAGCGCGGCGCTCAGCGGCTCCAGCGCCTCGGTCAAGGCCTCGATGGGCCAGCCCATGACCATCCGCTAAGCCGGCCCAGGTCAGCCAGCGGGTTGAGTCTCCAACAAAAAAACCATGTCGACCATCAAGAACAAGAACAAGGTAGGTATGGACACACTCCGGTTTTTCATCGCCGATCAGTTGCGTTTGTCTCTTTTAAGCGCGGCGTTTGGGGGATGGGAAAATGGGAGGTTTGGGTTCATCACGGCAACGGCATAGCATCATGGGCATCGGCTTGGTTTGTTTTATGGGCATGGGTCATCATCGGGACAATGACAAAGATACCCTTCCGGTTATGCATTGGGGACTCGGGGAGCTTGGGAACTGGGACTCTGGGACGCACTTGAGATATTTTCTTTTCCTATTTGATCAGAAGTTTTGTCGGAGTATTTTGGTACGGGTAGCTGTTTTTGTTGTTGGGGGTTGCATTGGGAGGTTATGTGCCATTACACTTCTAAATTGTGGGTTTACAGTAAACTGGCGCTGGGAAGCTGGAGTTGGGGAATAATGTTTGGTTTTATTCTATGAATCCATTAAGTTGAAATCGTCTTGACGGGCGTCTGCGCAGTGTTTATGGTTGAGCATTGTGTCGAGCGATGGCCTGAGAGGGAAATGGGAAGCGCGCTGCAACAAGCAAACAGGGGATTGAGACATGTGGGAACTGAAGCTTGGAGCCCCGTCAGGTGGTAAAACCATGAAGAAATTAAAACCGCTCTCAATTCTCCATTTCTGCAAGCACGAGGCCTTATGCGCAGTAAAAGAGAAAAGAGAGTGAAATAACGGAATGCCGGCCAGTAGGTAGAGGGAAGGTGATGGTGATGGTGGTTATTGCTGGATGCGGCACTTGGCCGTCTGGCCTGCCTGGGTTGCTGACTAAGCAGGCGCCTACGCAGACTTATCCACCCAAGTCTGGCAGTTTCTGGGAAACTTGCCCAATACAACACCAACCCGCCGAACGCTGCCTCCCTCCGCAACCTCGGCGCGCCATTGCAAACCTCGAGATACCGACACCTACCATCTAGGGATATTGAATTACGCACATCTGGGTTGTTTTGACCGACTCGCAGGTGATTCAGAGGCACTGGTTCGATCTCGTCCACAACCCGCGACACCTCGACCTTTCTCCGACAAACCAAGCCCCGAGGCTGCCACCGCGCCTCACCTGCTGCACGCGCGCACGTCGGACTGGCCCAAACAAGTTCCCCAAAGAACGTAGACAAGGTCGCAAGGTCACCAGCCATTCAAAAAACAAGGCTCCGAGGGGACGCGCAGCGACACGGTTGACGTCGTCGTCGTCGCGGAAGTCAATCGCGGAATCCTCGCTCCGACTTTCCTCCATCACTCCATCCGCCATGTCGAACACGGCGGTCGGCCCGATCTATGACCATATCATTTCGGAGGTCATCAATTCGGTGCGCGTCGATTTCGAGGAAGGCGGAGTCGATGAAGGCGCGCTGGAGGACCTGAAGAAGGTGAGGCATCGTCATCCATTACGCATCCGTTCCCAGCCCACCCGCTTTTTGCTGCATCTGCATCGCCTTTGCCGTCGCGCTCGTCGCCACCCTTTCCGTCAATTTATCAATTCACCGTTCCTCTTTTCCTTCGGATGCGTCATGCGATGGGGGTCTGGTTCGAGTTGACATGATCGTTGTGGGATGGATGGGATGATTGTCGCGTCGAGTCACGCACTGCGCGATGGCTTCCAGGACGGCGGCGGCTCTCTGGGCCTCCTCCCTCTGTTGAGCGAGAGGGGTGCCTTCGGGGGTGGAGAGCGGCCGGTCCTGAGTGGGCGACCCAGCACTTTTGGGTCCCTTTTTAAGCCCGAGGCCCAGCTGTTGCCGACGTCGCCCAATCACCGCGCCCCGCCGCTTCCGATTGGACTGTCCCACTCCCTCCCACATCACGTGCAGAGCCATGGTGGGGTGGCCCCTCCAGGCTCTCCAACGGCCAGAACCCCCCTGGACATATTCCCCTCCGTGTACCCCAGTTGAGCAACGTGTAAGTGGTACCGCTGACACAAGAACGCAAACAACAGTTATGGCAGAGCAAGCTCTCGCAGATGAACATTGCCCAGTTCCCCTGGGATCCGAAGCCTGACCCTCCGCCTGCTCCAGCCGATGCCAATGCGTCGACAAGCGCCGGTGCTGCCGGCAACCCGGCATCTGGCGCCGCCACTTACACGCAGGCCTCCTTGACACCTCAGCCTGCTGCCCAGTCCCTCACCCTTCCCGGCGGATCCATGATGCCGCCTTCGAATGGAATGCAAGTCAAGTCTGAGGAGCCGTCCATCAAGCAGGAGCCTGGCCTGTCCACCCCCATGATCCCCGCCTACAACCCGGCCAATGGGGCTCGCGCAACCGCTGCGCAACGGGCGGCCATGGCTCTTGAGAACCAGTTTGGACAAAGGGCTGCTGCCTCCATCAATGCCCTTCAGAACGGCATGGCCGCTACCCCACAGCAACAGGCCCAGCAGATGGAGTACAAGCCGGGAGTTGCCCCCAACATGCAGCAACAAAAGATGCAACAGTCGTTCCCGCGCCCCGCACAGCAGTCCAACGGGCTTCCGACGTCGCAGATGGACGGGGCCAGTGACGCTGCTATCCAAGACCAAGACCAACCCGCCGCTATGCCGACGCGTACTGAGATTGATACATTGCTCCATGCCCAGCTCGCTGCCCGTGCCAAGGAGATGGAAGGCGGCGGACTTATGCTGCCTCTTCACAAAGCCGTCAAGGACCGCAGCGTTGCTGCGAAGCAGCGCAAAGACGTCGCCGCGGGCCAATTTGATGGACCGGATGATATGGATGGAGACGAGGACGCCATCAACTCCGACCTGGATGATCCTGAAGAGGGTGCTGATGATGACGACGAGGATGAAGATGAGATGGGCCACATGATGCTCTGCCTTTATGACAAGGTTCAGCGCGTCAAGAACAAGTGGTGCGTTTCTTCTGTGCTGTTTGTTGCTTCAAAACTTGCTGTTAGGGCTGACTTGGCTAACGAATGTGCGGGATTCCAGGAAATGCATCCTCAAAGACGGCGTCCTCACGGTCAACGGCAAAGAGTACGTCTTCCACAAGGCGACGGGCGAGTATGAGTGGTAAACTCATACCACTACTCCTCGATTGCCCGGGCCCCTTTTCGACGAGGCAGAAACGGGTTATTCGGCGCGGCGCGTTGTCCTTGACTTGAGGACGTAGCAATGCATGTGTGGTATCTTCTGGTTTGCTGTTTTCTTGTTTGAGTATCTCATCCTCGGCTGGTCTTTTAGACGACGAGATCACCTCATACTCCGGTCATGAACATACGGAGTAGTCGACGGTTGTTTCCTATTTTTCGTTTCCTTTTCTTCCATCCCCTTAGTCAACGGGACAAGGTGGTAGGATGGTTGGTTTGATCCAGGCCTGGGTTAATCATCAGAGATTGCGGCGATTTCTTTTCCTTCTTTCTGTTTTTCTTTCGTCTCTTTTCCCCCTTCGCTGCTTCGGGCAGGTATCCTCCCATCAGCGATCAAAAAAGATACGACGCCAAGAGCGCCATCGCCGCCACGAACCCCGGTTCATGAGCTGGATGGAAAGAAAATGATGTTTCCGAGTTTGGTGTTTTCTTGTTTTATGAACATTGTATCATAGGATCGAGGAAAAGCCGGAATCGTCGGCCGAGTACCACTCGCAGAGATGGAAGGAAGCGCAGTTGCGAACGATGAACAGAGGCGATAAGTTTTCAGGCGCCGATATCGAGACGGTGAGCTGCCGATGATGATGGACAGAGAGAGGGGGGGTTTTCTTTTCGTCTCTTTTTCCCATCGCAGTCTGGGTGGCAGATGATGGGCACATACCTAAAGGGTCGGGTAGATAGGTAATGCCAAAGGGAGATGTTGGTAAAGCACGTCATGAGCATGACGCCGTCGTCTTTATTCAGGCTACCCAGGCGGTCATGGAGTGTGGTTTGATGTGGTTGCAATCCCCATGTTCCTGGTCCTACCTAACGAGTTCTATCCTCCATCCTCTATTCTCCGGTCACAACGCCGCAACTGAACCAAACTCAAATGGCCTCTTCCGCTCAATACGGAGGCAGCTGTCCTACACCTAACACTCACTCTAGGCATACAACCCAACTCATCGGCTGCTGGCCACCTCAATCACCCATCTATTCAACCCCCCCTTCTCTAGGTTAATAATTACCCAGTTCCATTCTAGTACATACAGACACAATCCCATACCTATCCAAGCAGTATGGAGTAATTTGACCTACTTAATCATACAACTCCTCATCTCCCTGTCCCGCCCCATCCCCAAACGGCGCGCCGCCCGCATTCCCACTCCCCGCCACTATGGGCGGCACAACCTCCTTCCCCTTGCCCTTGTCGCGGGACCCGGGCTCGGCACCTGCATCTCGGTAGTCAACGACATAGCTATCGTCGGCGTCGTAGTCGTTGACGTCATCATCGTCCTCCTCGTCCATGCCGCCGTCTCCAACTTCCTTGCCTTTCCCCGCTGCCATCATCGGGGCCTTGCCCTTCCCCTTCGGCCCTCCGCTGACAAGCGTTCTCGCCGAAGATGCCGACGCGCCAGAGGCCGTTCTACGCCCCTGTCCGGCGACGGCAGAGGGGAGTGCCAACCTTGGCGGAGCAGCAGAGTCAGCAGAGTCGGCCGCCGCCGCAGCGGCGGCAGCCGCCTCCCGCTCCTTCTGCCCCTCGAACGCCGCCCGCACGCGCTCGTAGTGGGCCAGCTCCCCCGCGCTGACGGAGGGGACCAGTTCGCGGTGGGCGTCCAAAAAGTCCTGCTCGGTGACGACGACCTGCAGGTCCTCAGGCTTGGCGAAGTGGTCGAAGAAGTACGCGGTCGAGATTTGCTGGCCGCCCTTGACGCCGTAGGCCGCCGGGTTGGCGTTGATGGCGCGGACCTTGGCGTCAACGGCGGACGCCTGGCGCGTGACGGCCTTGAGCATGGCGTCGGAGCAGAGGGCGTAGAAGTCGGCGCCCGTGTAGGTGAAGGGGAGGCGCTCGGCGATGGAGGCGAGGGAGAGGGAGGGGTGGAGCGTGAATCTGGTTTGGTCAGTGAGTGGTTGGTTGTAGAGATGTTAGGGTCGAGGGGAGAAACACATACTTCCTCGTGAGAGCCTCCATGATCTTGAGCTGCTTCTCATGCGTATCCGACACTCCGAGATACAGCATCTTGTCAAACCTGCCCGGGCGCAAGAGCGCCTGGTCGAGCAGATCCGGCCTGTTGGTGGCGCCAATGACGAACACACCTCCTGAATCCTCTCCGCCGGACATGCCGTCCAGTTCGGCCAGCAGCTGCGACACGATGCGGTCCATGACACCACCGCTGTCACCTTGGTTGCCTCTCTTTGGCGCCACCGAATCCAGCTCGTCAAAGAACACCACACACGGCCTCGCGTCCCGGGCGCGCTGGAACACCCTGCGCACGTTGGCCTCTGATTCACCGATGTACATGTTCAGCAACTCGGGGCCTTTGACGCTGAAGAAGTTCAAGCTATACTCAGTCGCAATCGCCTTGGCGAGCAGCGTCTTGCCTGTGCCGGGAGGTCCGTAGAACAGGATGCCCGAGCGCTTCTTCATACCCTTGGCGAACAACTCGGGCCTTTCAAGTGGCAGCTGGATGGTTTCGGTGATAGCATCCTTTACGTTATTCAGGCCACCGACGTCATCCCAAGTAACGTTGGGAATCTTGGGCGCGCCGATCGCGTCAGCAAAATTCTTCCTCGCTGCGTCGACCGCCACCTCGAAGTCTTGCTTCGTGAGACCTGAGGCAGAAGGTCCGCCAGCAACAAGCACATCCCGGACCGTCACAGGTCGGTCGGTGCTAGCCTTGGCGGAGAGCTGTTCCAGTCTCGTGCGCTGCGCGACGACGGCGCGTTCGACTACGTCGACGAGATCGCCGGCGACAAGCGCGGCGGTTTTGAGCGCGATGCCTGAGAGGTCGACTTCCGGGTCGAGAGCCAAGCCGCGGTCATCGATGACGCTGCGGAGGATGCCTTCACGTTCAGCTTCATCGGGGGCGGTCATCTCCAACTCGTGGGTGAACAAGGCACGAATGCCGTCGGGGACTTTCTCGACTTCGGTAGTCGTGGCGATCAACACGCGAGCGTCGGCCAGGATCTCACGAAGTGAGGTAAGCATGCGGTCGGCCGTGAGAGCCTCGATGTGGCGGATAAGGAGGGCGCAACAATCGGGGCCGCAGCTCATGGCGCGCTCGGCGCGAGATGTCAAAAAGCCGGCTGTTTTGACGTCGCTGCCGCCAGCGCCAGAGTCGTTGACAATGTCGTAGGCGTCAATGGGGAAGGTGTGGAGACCGATGTCCATGCATGCTTGTGTAGCAGTGGTAGACTTGCCAATGCCACGCTGCGTGGAAACCAGCAAGATGGCGACGGGAGGCATCTTGAGATGGATAGCGGCCTTGCTGGTCGCCGCCGCCATGAGTTCGCGCAGCCGCCTCCGTAACGGAGAGACGTACTGCCGCTGCTCGGGCTCCAGTGCGAGCCGGCTCGAAGGATTGCTTCCCTGAGGCAGCTTCGGGAGCTTCTTGATGCCGAGATAGTACGGCCAGTGGCTGGACATGGTTCCGGGGACGCGACTGGTGACGGAGCCCGTCTGTTCCAGATGGGCCATGGAGATATCCACACAGGCCACACCACCCCAGGGGTCCTCGTCCTCTTCCAGCTCTTCGGCGGAGTCCTGCTTCATGGCTTGGACATGGCTGACCTTGAACCATGCAACCTCGTCGTACCGGAGATTCCGATCCGGCCGGGCGTTGGCGATCATTCCCAGAACGTCGTCCACGGCCGACTCATCACCTCCGGCAGCAGTGCTCTCCTGCAGCGCGCGGCCGAGCTGGGTATCGATGGGAATGGCAAGCAAATCACCCGCCTTCACCACGCGCAGCCTTCGCTCAAAGTAGAACTTCAAACCAGCCATGACGGCGGTTTGGACATCTCTCTCGACGGCACGCGGCGTCCGGACGTGTTGCAAGATCACTTCCCTAGCAAACGGGGGTTGGATCGGAGCGGTTGACTTGGTCTGCGGCCCCTTGGCCGACGACCCACGAGGACGGATGGGCGACAGTCTCAAGTAGGGCGGGTTCTCCAAGTTGGCCAGCATGACCGGGGAGAGGTAGACGGTAGGGCTCAAGGATTTTTGGACCTGGGACTCAAAGAACGACATTCTGCGACCGTCATGATCGTACTTGGAGCTTGCAACGCGGGCGACTGGACGACTTGAGTAACCCTCCGGAAGGCCGTAGACCCTGGCCGGCCGCCACGCTGCTTCATCTGGATCAACGAAGCTCCCGAGACCGAAGGCGCCGATGCCATTGCTTGGCGGTTCGCTGGACGCTTCGACGCGCACCCAGTCGCCGGAGAAGCAGCCGATGCGCGTCAGGTCCTTGACATCAACGTAGATGCGCACCTCCTCGTCATCCACGGGCGCAGGCTTGGGGTGGAGTAGTTCGGAGGGGATGGGCTGCAGTAAGCCCTGAGCTTTGAACAGGCGGCCACGGGGGCGGTCCGGTCTTGCTGTCGTGGCAGTGAAGCTCGAAAAGACCGAAGCGGCACCGCTGACGCCGTTGGTCCTCCGGCCGCGACCGATGGTGGTGGGCGTACCGATGCCGCTGGTTATGGTGGAGGATAATGTCGGCGCCTGCAGCGAGATGATGTCATCCATTGACTCGTCCGAGAGGGCATCCTCTTCTTCTTCCTCGGCCTGCGCATCCTCGAACTCCGTTTCGGTGGCAGTTGCGTCGGTCTCTTCTGGAGCCGCATCGGTCCGGGCGCCCTCCTCGGCGGCTGAGTAGAACTGGTCGTTGGCCGTGTCGTCATCATCCTCAGCAGTTCCATTCAAGCCGCGGCTTGGAGGGATAGAAGCCGAGGGAGCGTTGCGCTTGGATGGCATTTTGCCGCGCGACACAATGATTTTTGTGTTAGGGCCAAGCACACCCTGAGCCACAGGCTCGCAGAGGGTGATCTTGCCAGGATTGGGAGGAACGTGTGTGACGGGGTGTGGCGGAAGAGGCAAAGGGAATAGATCTCCAGTATGGACGACCTTGAACATGGAGAGGGCGGCGCGCAGCGAGGCAGTCAGACGGGCCTCAGGGGTAGCGTTGGGCGGGAATGTTGGCCTCCCGCCAGGGGGAAGTTCTCGGAAGAAAGTTCCCTCGCCATTCTCCAGTCTCTTGGCTAGTTCTCCCTCGAGGCTCACGAAGACGGTGTCGAGCTCAATAGCGGCCACGTCCAGCACCAAGATATCGATGCCAGTCCGGCTCCGGGAGGTCAATTGTGAGGGCGCGACCTGTTTGAGGTTCAGGGCGAACGATTGAAGAGCCAGGGACGACGGGGAGAACTGGATAGTCGACGGCGCCAAAGCCGAAGAAGGAGTGACGGGGACGATAGCCCAGGTGGCAGACTCGGGAGTCGGCGGTGTGGTCCATGGGGCGATGGCGATGTGCAAGGGGCTCTCGAAGGTCGAGGGGTCGGCAAGGTCAGCTGGGTAGGTGGGCAGGTTTGGTTAGCAGTTGGTCGAGGTGTAGAAAACAAGAGTGATAGAGAACCCGGGCTGGAAACCAACCATCTCGCAGATGCGGGAACAGCTCGGCGAACAAGTCCTCGGAGACAATGCCGACGTCGGTCTTGATATGGTCGTCGAGGACGAGACGCGCCGTGAGAGCGGGCTTGTCCTGGCGACGCCGCCTCAGGCGCCTTGTCCGCGCAGGGGCATCAGAGGCGGGCATTGTGGTGTATTTGAGGAGCGCTCAATGTCTGGATGGAAGACCGCCAAAGGTTGACTGGGGATGCGGCACACGTCACGACACCAACGTCGCGGTTGACGTTCAGGTTGCACAAGACAGAGACAGGCTGCCGCGGGAAGCCGGCCGCGAGATGGAAAGATAGAGGCGCTGACGGCGACAGAGACAGGGTGGAAAGAGGATTAAGAAAATTAAACTCAATAAAACCAGATTCGTGGAATACAATTCTCCCAATGGCGAGTCACGTTGCCATGTCCACGGCGAACAACCCCCTCGGCGCAGTCAATGTTCAGGCCGACTCGGGAGATCCACCTGAAGTTGGTGTCTTCGGCTTTGCCTTGTGACATGTCCCTCGGCACAGCAGTGGAGAGTTTGGAGGATGCAGCCGCGTGGAGACGGTGCCAGGGGCAAAGCCAAGCGAGCCAAGAAGCTGCTACCGATGCCCCGCAAAAGCGCTGCCGGAGGTGAGGCGGGATGGCTGGGGACGTATATACAAGAAACCCTAACCCGTGCCGACATCCACTGTCCGGCAAGGATTCATCCGAACGGGATGTTGACGATCCTGGATGGCCAAGCCCGACACTCTTCCCGGCTGTTTCTGTTCCCCAAGACACCAAACCACATGTGCTGTCAGACTGGACATTGGTGTACCAGTGAATCCATGACAGCTTTCCCAGCACAACGCAAATTGCCAGTATCTTTGGACACAGATATCCACCAATCTATCCAATTGTTTTCTGTCATTCAGTGACACTTGTTGCTGCGGTGCCATGTGTCAGCTCCATCCAGCATCGGCTTTCCTGGTTGACTTTGACGTTAGCCCGCCGATGGCGTATCGCCAAGCGACCACAATGCAACCCCCGGCAGCCGCCCTCCGTCCGGCGTCTTGGGCGAGGTGTCCGTTCGGCGGGACACACCAACGTCTTAACTTTTTGCCATTCTTCCGCCAACTTCACCTTTCCCAGAGGATAAAGGATTGACCTGAACATGCCCATGGAATACTCCTAATCTGCATCTAACTGACGCTCGAGTCCGCGGCGCTCTATCAATACCTACCCCGGCTATTCAGAGGATTCGGGGCACGGCTCTGCTGGCCACGTCGGCAGAATGAGTCTCTCCTGTGCCGCCGGGCCCGGAAGGGCCCGCCTCCTCGGCCTCGCCTTGATTGTGACCATCATGCTCTTCTGGTTCGGACACCAGACTACATTGACCACGGTTCACCGGGCACCCATCGATCTCCACCCCGGCCACAAGCCGGTCCCTGATCCCTCCCCGCCTGTTCATAACCACCCGGCTCAGCAAGCCGAGAGTGCTATGGAAGACGATGAACCACAACCAGAAGTGGCGCCGGCAGTTGAGCATGATGACAGCACCACTCACGACAGCTTGGACTCGGAATTGGCTCCATCAGCCGGGCAAGATGACAGCACTAGCCACGACAGCGTGGGCTCGGGGGATGACACTGACGAGGCCGCTCCTCCTAAACCGACTGTCGAGTGTATCGGCTTCGAATCATTGCAGCGACAGCGCCCCGGCCCGCTGTCTGAAGGCCGTCGCCAGTTCCCCTATGTGCGTCCGCCGCCAGAGTGCCGCACATTCAGGCTACCCGCCCTCGAGGCTCTCATCGAGCGCATGCGCAAGGTCATTCGCGACCCAGATCTCTTCCGGCTGTTCGAGAACAGCTATCCCAACACTCTCGATACCATGATCAAGTGGCGAGGCTATGCCATCAAGAAGGATGATATCACGGGCGAGAACATCACAACCGACGAGGAACTAACCTATGTCATTACGGGGGACATCGACGCCATGTGGCTGCGCGACTCTGCCAGCCAAATCTATTCCTATCTGCCGCTGCTCGAGCCGTCCAAGGAGTTCGACTCCCTGGCCAGCGTCTGGCGCGGCCTGATCAACGCCCACGCCCGCTACATCATGATCTCGCCGTATTGCCACTCCTTCCAACCCCCGATCGAGTCCGGAATCCCGCCCACCCACAACGGCGCCAACTCCCAGAACCACCCAATCCCTCCATTCAACCCGCAGCTCGTCTTCGACTGCAAGTGGGAGCTCGACAGCCTGGCCTCGTTCCTGCAGGTCAGCACCGCCTACTACCGCCGAACAGGAGACCTGGACTTCTTTGGCAAATACTCATGGGTGGATGCCGTGCAAACTGCCGTGGACGCTTCTGCGGCCATGCGAACCGGGACATACGATAAGGATGGCCGTGTGCTCAATTCGGCGTACCAGTTCACGGGATGGACAAATCGTGGGTCAGAAACCCTGACCAACGACGGATTGGGGAATCCGGTCAAGGAGAACGGCATGGTCCGCTCAGCGTTCCGACCAAGCGATGACGCCTGCATCTTCCAGCTGTTGACGCCAAGCAACATGATGTGGGCAGTCTATCTGGAACAAGCCTCCGAAATCATGCAGGGGCTGGCAGATAAGGGTATAAGCAAGAAGGCTGCCAACCTGACGGTTGAAATGCGCAAGCTGGCCAAGGGCATCCGCCGCGGCATTGCGCGCGACGCGGTTGTGACCCACCGCGACTTTGGCAAGATCTTCGCCTATGAAGTTGACGGTTATGGTAGCGCTAACCTAATGGACGATGCCAATGTACCCTCCCTGTTGGCCATGCCGTTGTGGAACTACACCCAACCGCTGGATGCCGAGGACAGCAAGGCCGAGAAGCCAAAGGTCAAGTCGACCAAGAACACTAGCAGGAGAGACAGCGAGGGCGAGGAGACGAGTTCAGATGAGAAGAAGAAGGACGAGGAGAAGGCAGAAGACGAAGAAATCCCCGACCACGACTACGCCCAAATCTACCAAAACACGCGCCGCTTCGTCCTCAGCATGGCCAACCCCTACTACGCCAAAGGCCCGTATCTGTCTGCCGTAGGCGGACCCCACCTCGGTCCGGGCCGCGGGTGGCCCATGGCTGCCACCGTCGCGGGCTTGACGGCATACTCCCCGCTGGCCGGGTTCTCGGACGATGCCGAGAGGGATAAGATTGTCGGCGAGCAGCTGTTTGCGGTGCTCAACTCCACGTCGGGGACGGGAGTGGTGCACGAGACGGTGGATGCTTGGAACGGTCGTTGGACGCGGAGCTGGTTCGGCTGGGCAAATGGGCTGTTTGGTGAGCTGGTGTTGAGGATTGCCGAGGATGAGGAAAGGCGGGGGATACTGGGGAGTGAACAGGGGTTGTTGGGGAGGATGTGGCAGGATTGAGAACACCATGACCCATCACTTTGGAGTTTGGGGCTGTTTTGATTTAGTATATCAAATGGAAATGAGTTTCTGGGCATTCTGAGATGCATTTGAAGCTGTTGATCTAAATGGGACGTAAACAAAAACATTCGCCACCAGCAACGCTCGAACTCGCGACCTCTCGGTATCAACCACCACATCCCCGGCAGGACCCAAGGATCAGCAGCATATTGAAGGCTCTGCAAGGTCAATTTCAGGTCCAAAAATTTCGCAAAAAAATTGGTAGCGTCTCTTTGAGTAGCGTGTCATCCTTAGTGCAGGGGCCATGCTAATCTTCTCTGTATCGTTTCAACTGCGAGGGGTCGTTAGTATTTTGTGTAGTGCAACGCGGGACCGCTGGGCTAAACTCACATTGACCAAATGCCCCGAAGGGCACCAACTGTTTGCGGAAACCCACCTTATAAACCGCCCCGCGCCAGCCTTGGCCCACCCAGATCTGCAGATCTGCCCCGCGTTGTGCTGAAAATCTCAGATGGCCACGAGAAAAATAATAGACAAAAAGATCAAAAGAAATATTTTCCAAAATGATGAGACAAAATGTGCCTTTTTTCAAGCAAGCAACTTGGACCTCCAATCCCCAACTATCTCAACAGGTCGGAAAGCTGGCAAGTCGAAAAGACAGAAAATGGTCAATGGGAACAGATAACCCCGCCTGAAAGAAAATTCATTCCGAGGGGGGAGGGTCCTTCTTATACGGCCCGTTCCCTCCTACCCGTCCACCAGGGTTAATGCGGTAATTTTTCAGCAAGACCTCATGCTCTCCAGACAGTGGGGTGCGGGGCACCATGCAAGGCAGTCTCCCGATCCCGGCGTTGCCCCTCCATGTTGCCGGGAAACTCGTAGGCAAATTGACAGAAAGGGAAAGTGGGAGGTCCAGTTATTTTACAGACTGAGATTTCGATGCTGTCATGGCGCGAGTGACGGGAGGTTCCAGCTTGAGAAAGTGGGTTTGAGCTTCTTTTTTTTTTCTCGTCCGAGAAAACGAGTCTGAAGCCCCCCCTCTTCACTCTCTTTTTTCTTCCTCGGCAACCTGGAACCCACAAACAACTCTCAGGTCTCTCATCCTGACCTACTTCTAAACTCCCCGGAGTTCAGACACTTCACTTCCGCTTCCAATTGCAATTGAACTGCCCTCGGGACCTGCCTTGGTCTCTGAAGACTGGAAGTCGAGTCGTTTGACCTCACGTAACCACCACAACCTCTGTCAAGATGGCCTCGCGCATCGCCATTGTCTCGGTCTATGACAAGACCGGGCTCTTGGACCTGGCCAAGGGCCTTGTCCAGAACAATGTCCGCATCCTTGCCTCGGGCGGTACCGCTAGGATGATTCGCGAATCCGGCTTCCCTGTTGAGTAGGTCCTCCAATCACCACCTCGAGTCTCCTGTTCAAGGATTGACTGACGCCGTGTGCCTTTTTACAGGGACATCTCGGCCATCACCAAGGCTCCCGAGATGCTGTCGGGTCGTGTCAAGACCCTCCACCCCGCCGTCCACGCCGGTATTCTCGCTCGCAACCTTGCCTCGGATGAGCAGGACCTCAGGGCACAGAACATCGATAAGGTCGACTTCGTCATCTGCAACCTGTATCCCTTCAAGGACACCGTCGCCAAGCCCAACGTCACCATCCCCGAGGCTGTCGAGGAGATTGACATCGGCGGCGTTACCCTGATTCGTGCCGCTGCAAAGAACCACGCTCGCGTTACCATCCTCAGTGACCCCAAGGATTATCCCGAGTTCCTGAAGGAGCTTGAGGCGGGCGAGATCAAGGAGGAGAGCCGCCGCATGTACGCCCTCAAGGCCTTCGAGCACACCGCCGACTATGATGCCGCCATCGCCGACTTCTTCCGCAAGCAGTATGCCGCCGACGGCCTCCAGTACCTCCCTCTCCGTTACGGTGCCAACCCCCACCAGAAGCCCGCCGCGGCTTTCGTCCGGGAGGGCACCCTGCCCTTCAAGGTTCTTGGTGGCGCTCCTGGTTACATCAACCTCCTGGATACCCTCAACAGCTGGCCCTTGGTGAAGGAGCTCAAGAAGGCCCTTGGCAAGCCCGCGGCCGCCAGCTTCAAGCACGTTTCGCCCGCCGGCGCCGCCATTGGCGAGCCTCTGACCCCCGAGGAGCGCAAGGTGTACATGGTGGACGACATCCCCGGCATTGAGACTTCTGCCCTTGCCCAGGCCTATGCCCGTGCTCGTGGTGCCGACCGCATGAGCAGCTTCGGCGACATGATCGCCCTCAGTGACATCGTCGATGTCCCGACCGCCAGCATCATCTCCAAGGAGGTGTCTGACGGTGTTATCGCCCCCGGGTACGAGCCTGAGGCGCTCGAGATCCTCAAGAAGAAGAAGGGCGGCAAGTACCTGGTCCTTCAGATGGATCCCGAGTACGAGCCCGCCTCGATCGAGACCAGGACTGTTTACGGCATCAGCCTGTCACAGGGCCGCAACGACGTCGAGATCTCGCCCGACCATTTCAAGAACATCATCACCCCCAAGAACTCGGGTCCTCTTCCCGAGACCGCCCTGCGCGACCTTACCGTGGCCACCATTGCCCTCAAGTACACTCAGAGCAACTCGGTGTGCTACGCCGTTCGCGGCCAGGTCATTGGCTTGGGCGCTGGTCAGCAGTCCCGTATCCACTGCACCCGTCTGGCTGGTGACAAGGCCGACAACTGGTGGCTGCGCTTCCACCCGCGCGTGCTGGGTATCAAGTGGAAGAAGGGCACCAAGCGCCCGGAGAAGAGCAATGCCATCGACCTGCTCGTCAGTAGCCAGCTGCCCAAGTCGGGCCCAGAGCGCGAGATGTTCGAGGCAATCTTTGAGGAGGTCCCTGCTGCCTTCACCGAAGAGGAGAAGACTGAGTGGCTGTCCAAGCTGACTGACGTGGTCGTGTCGAGCGATGCCTTCGTAAGTTACTTCACGGCCTTGGCTTTCTTGACGATGCTGCTAACGTGGAATCAACAGTTCCCTTTCACAGACAACGTCTACCGCGCCGCCCGGTCTGGCGTCAAGTACATCGCGGCCCCCGGCGGCAGCCAGAACGACATCCCCGTCTTCGAGACGGCTGAGAAGCTGGGCATCACGTTTGTTGAGCAGAACATCCGCCTCTTCCACCACTAAATTCAACAACCGCAACCTCCCTTTCAACGACCACATATTTGATTTAGATACCCCCCGACTTCAACCCACCACGTTAACTCTCAGCCTTGAGTTTCCGGGTTCGATGTACAGACACAGAACGGACCTTTTCCGGGCTATTTCGCGATGAGTTTTCTCGGGAAAAACGATGACCAACGGATAGGGAAATGGACACACGATTATGGTTAGTGGGAAAAAATACACAAAAAAGGACCAAAACAGGAAGAAGTTCAACACTTTCTACTAGAGGGTAGACAGGAAATGAATTTGATGCTGCGCTTTCTTCGGTTGATTAAAGTCCAGTGAGATCGTGTCGTTGGGGAGTGGAACGTAATTACGATAATCTTACAAGGGTGGTGGCTGCAGGAGGACTGGTGCCTGTCAGCCGCGTGCGTGTGGGTCTGTAACGTCATCCAACAGCGAAGCTTTGTCCAACTCTTGGAAGCTTTCGACCTGTCGCTAGAGTTTTGTTCCATTGCATCTCCCCGTCGCCAACTCTCGAGGCTCTTTTGCGTCTCGTAAGAAGCCAGCCAAAACATCGACACAATGGCGGAAGAAGCCCAAGACTTGGGGTTCCCAACGAACCCGGACGAGTTCGACAAGGACGATCGCATCTCGTTCTCCAAGCTCGACAACAAGTACATCGCGGTTCACGACGACGGCACCGAGTACGAGTTCGACGAGGCGACGAAACGATGGGTCCCCATCGACGAGGACGAAGATGAAGCCCTCATTCAGGAAGGAGTGCAACAGGGCTATATACCAACAACCAGCGCCGACGCCGCTGTCCCTTCAGCTCCCGCTGCCGCGCAAGGGACGAAAAGAAAGCTAGAAGAAGACTCCAATGACCGCGAGGTAAGTTGACGCTGCTAGGAAGATACCGCACGCATACGGCTCTCCTACATGGCCCCATGCTCCCCTTCCTCCCATCCTAGGACGCCAGCAAGACGACGGGAGGGAACTGAGAGAAGACGCACGGTTCCGAACGGGGCTCGCGACCGAAAAACAAGACCTGGGAGAACTAACCGCCGCTTGACCTGATGTTTAACCTTTCTTTGTGCGCCAACAGGGGTCCAACAACAAGAACGGCATGAAGAAATATAACAACAACGATAAAAACAACAGGGACCGGCCTTCCAAAGCTACCCGTCGACAAGGTGGCCCCCGCGGCCCGCCGCAACCCAAGCAAAACACGGCCGTCTACGTCACGGGCCTCCCGCTCGACGCGACCGCCGAGGAGGTCGCCGAGGTATTCTCGCGCAAGTGCGGCGTCATAGCCGAGGAGATCGACAGCGGGCGGCCGCGCATCAAGATGTACACGGACGCCGAGGGCCGGTTCAAGGGCGACGCGCTCATCGTCTTTTTCAAGCCGCAGTCGGTCGACATGGCCATCATGCTGCTGGACGACACGGACCTGCGCTTCCCCGAGGATTCGGGCACGAAGATGCACGTCCAGGCCGCCGACATGAGCTACAAAAAGACAAAATACCACGAGGATCCGGACGCCGCTGGCGCAGGGAACGCTGGGCAGCCGCAAGGCCGAGAAGATGCCCCGCCGCGGAGAAGCGAGCAGGACAAGGCCAAAATCATCCGCAAGACCCAAAAGCTCGCCGCCAAGCTGAGCAACTGGTCCGACGACGATGAACCTACCCACCTCCACAACCACCATCAAAACAAAAAGGCCAGCCGCACTGTCATCCTCAAGCACATGTTCACGCTCGAGGAGCTGGCCGAGGACCCGACCGCGCTGCTCGACATTAAAGAAGAAATCCGCGACGAGTGCGCCAAGCTCGGCACCGTCACCAACGTCATTCTCTACGACGAGGAGCCCGAGGGGATCGTGAGCGTGCGGTTCAAGACCAAGGAGGCGGCGGAGCAGTGCGTCAAGGTGATGCACGGACGGGCGTTTGATGGGAGGTATGTGGAGGCGAGTATCGCGACGGGGAGGGAGAGGTTTAAGAGGAGCAAAGGTGAGGTCGGGAAAGGTGAGGGGAGCGATGATGGAGGGGATTGACGTCGCGAATTAGGTAAGGGGTGGTCAGACCAGAGGGAGTGGTATATACTGCTTGAGTTGGATTCGGTTCATACAACACCCATGGCGGGATGTGTAGCATATGCAACACATTAATCCATCACGAACACCACCACCTAGACACATCCACATACATTCCGCAGAAGCCTGCCAGTCTAGAACTCATCATACTCTCGGCAAGACAAGTGCGCTGGTACCTGACTATCTATGGTTCATCTTCCTCGTAGCCTTCCCAGGCCTTGTCTCACACTCAGCATTGTCCTCCTCTCCTCACCTTTGACGCAACCCATGTACCACGAGGTAGCCCAGACGTCCTTCCTCCTGGAACAACCCTATTTCTTCTTCTGCACCGCCTTCTTCACACCCAACACAAACGCCTCCACCGCCTCCCCTCCGCCAAGCGGCACCCTGCCACCCGCCACCATACCTCCATTCTCGACATCCACGCCCAGCGCGTCCGCGATGCTCGGCAACCCGCCATCCCGAAGCGCCACCGACAAGCTCGCCAAGCTCTGCGCGAACTGGGGGCTGCGCAGGACCTTTTTCAGCAGCGCGCGCTTCTGGCCGATGCTCATCTCGTCCTTGGCGTCGTCGGCGTCGTCGGCGGTCGGTTCCTCGCCCTCGAGGGGGCCCGAATCCTCGCCGCGGCTGGCCATGACGACAACGGCGGGAGGGAGGAAGTCGAGCAGGTGGTCAACGAAGCGGTCGGGGGCGGCGTCAAGCATGGCGATGGTGGTGGCCGGGTCGAGGAGGTCGGTCAGGAGGGGATAGAGCTTGCCCTGGGCTTGTTGGGCGGCGCCGCTGAGACCGGGCACGTTTTGGAGGGAGTTGAGGAAGTTGCGCACCACGTCGGCGGCGGCGGCTTCGGTTGTCGCGGTGGCCGTTGCTCTGCAGATGAGGTAGAGAATGGATTAGCACGGTGCGTTCATTTGCAGAGCGTCGGCGGCCAACCAAAGTGGTGAATGAAGTGAGAAAATGCCGATTATTTTGGTATTTTTGGTGTGCGATCCGCCATGTTGTTGCCTGGCTGGCGAACATCTAGGATGGATCTTGTTTTTTGTACATGCTATCTGCCAGGAAGGTAGGGGGATGCCCGATGCCATGCCATGCCATGCGCCGATCAATCCAACCCACCCCCCAGCACAAGCGATGGTGGGGAACATAGCTATGGTTTGGTGATGTGTGTTGTGAAATGACGGGATGCTTGTGTGTGGTGAAGTCAGTGATGGGAAGATGATACACCTACGCTCTCGCCCCATCTGCTCCTCCTTCCCGGGCTTCCTCTCCTTCCTGGCGGAAATCTCCTCCAGTGGCGCCGGGGCCGGCGCCTCCCGAGCCGCCGCGGCGATGGTCGTGAGGGTCGCGATGTCCCTCAACATCCTCCATGGTCTCATCGTCGTCGGGATCGCGGTCGCGGCGGGTGTCGTCGTTGCTCGCGTTGCGCACGGAGGCCAGCTCCTGGCTCACATTCACCTCCTCGCCCTGCAGCAGGCGGTCGACAATGTCACCGATCTTGAGGTCGCGCGGGCTGAGCCAGGCTGGATCACCGCTGCGGCCCTGGGGCTTGGACTGCAGCCAGAAGACATGACGCTGGGACGAAGAGGCAAACTTGAGAACGAAGATGCGGCCGTTGGTCTTGGAGGTGGGATGGGCCGGGGTGCGGGTGTCGTAGGGAACGAAGTGGCCGTCAGTCGGGACCATGACTAGGTCAAGCTCGGGCTGGTCGACTGGCGCGGACCTGGGCCGCCAGCAGAAGTGGATGAGGTCTGAGGGGCAGGTCAGTGGAAGTTGGATGGCTTCAGAATGCGACCGACTAGGAGAAACGCACCCTCTTCGGAGTACAGATAGATGTAACCGGGGGTGGGACGCGCCTTGACCTTGTAAGGCTTGGATGATTGCTGTTGTTTGCGGTCAGCAACCGAGCTAATGGTAGAAGCGCGGGGAGGTGTGTGTGCGGAGGGGTACTGACGTCGACATCGCAGATGCCGGCCTTGAAGGTGATGATGGGCGTTATAGACATGGTGGCGATGTTGTTGCGGTATCGAGATGGGGGACGCGGCGGGGATTCGGTTTTGAGGACCAAACAAAGTGGTGAGCTTCGCGTTTGTCTAGTCGGTTTCGTGTTACAGCTTCCGGGTAGTTGGAGTTGTCGTCGAAGCTGCTGTTGGAGCTTCCAGATTGCTTCCAGGTTGTGGCAGGTTGCTGTTGCTTCCAGAAAGGCTGCCACCAGTTGACGTGAGCTGGAGCCTCAGAAGCACAGGCCGGCACCTGCCCTGTCTTGCCCCTGCCGTCCACAGCTGGGAGCCCAAGTGGGGCCTTGCAGTGAGGTGGGGTGTGGGGTAATCCACCTGTAACAGACAGCAGCGGCAGAGTGTAATTACGGTAAGTACACAATACAGGGTGCCCAGGGAGGATGCATCGTCCATCACCCTGCAAGGATGACATTCAGCTCCTCTGTATAAGTAAGGATGGAGCGGTGACGCAATTGCCATTGAAGAGATCAAATGGCTGAAACACAGATCTCCGGGCCAGAATCTAGCTTCAATAGTCTCAAGCTCAAGTCAAGCCCCCCCCAATGACCCTCATTGACCCTCATGACGTGGCTTTGGGAGACGTGTAACAGCACTTGGAACGCGCGACCGCAGCAGAGCCAATCTGTTGGAACCTGGAATTGATCATCCCACCTCGTCTCAACAACTGGACCTCCAACTCTCCCTCAACTTCATCCCAACATCCACTGAGACCGGCCGCCCAAGCTCTCCTGTCTCCGCCCCTTCCAGTTGTTGATCCGCCTTTCTTTTCTTTTCTCATTCTCTCCTTCATCCCCTTTTTGTGTCTCTCGCTGGGCGACATTGGCATTGGCAATCAAACAAGACAGAACTGCAAACGAAGCCCATCACAGCAACCACGGACAGCGTCGCACCTCAAACATATCAACTCTTCCTATGGGTCGCCTTGCTTGACGTCCAAACACTCACTCCTGTTTTTCTTCGGTCCCCCGAGAATAGAATAGGTACATAATGGCGCGTCCCATGGGCGCTGTTCGTCTCAGGAAGGCGAACTCGGTGACCCTAGCCGCTGGCGTGGCCCTCGTGCTCTTCATTCTATTCTTCCTAATAACCACCTCGACTCCCGACTTCTCTCCAGCTCGCAAGGCCGCTGCCGCACTACACCCTCTTTCGCCACCCACCTCCCCATTCCGCAAGACCGCCGCCGGCGTCAAGCTAAAGGCCCCGCCCGTGGCTCGGTACAACCTCAACAATGTCACCACCACCTCCAAGCCCCTCGAGAACCGCGAGAACATCCTCGTCCTGACCCCGATGGCCCGCTTCAACCCCGGATACTGGGACAACCTCCTCAAGCTCACCTACCCGCACGAGCTCATCACCCTTGGCTTCATTATTCCCAAGACCACTGAAGGCAACGAGGCAACCCGCGAGTTGCAGAAACGCATCGCAAAGACCCAACAGCAAGCCCCCGAAAAGGACCGCTTCAAGAGCATCATCATCCTGCGCGAGGACATGGTCTCCCCTCTCCCCTCCCAGGACGAAAAGGAGCGGCACAAACTCGCCAACCAGAAAATCCGCCGTGCCGCCATGGCCAAGGCTCGCAACTCGCTGCTCTTCTCGACCCTGGGTCCCTCGACATCCTGGGTCCTCTGGCTCGACGCCGACGTGGTCGAAACGCCTCCAACCATCATCCAGGACCTGGCCGCCCATGACAAACCAATCGTCGCGCCCAATTGCTTCCAGCGCTATTGGAACGAGAAAACCGGCGCCATGGATGAGCGCCCTTACGATTTCAACAACTGGATCGACAGCGACACCGCCCAGGAGCTGGCCAAGAAGATGGGTCCCGACGACGTGCTGTTTGAGGGCTACGCGGAGATGGCTACGTTCCGCACGCTCATGGCCTACCTGGCAAAGGAGGATGGCGATCTACATCAGGAGGTGAACCTGGATGGGGTGGGCGGCGCTGCGCTGCTGGTCAAGGCGGATGTGCACCGCGACGGGGCCATGTTCCCGGCGTTTTCGTTTTATCATCTCATCGAGACGGAAGGGTTTGCAAAAATGGCCAAGAGGTTGGGCTGGCAGGCTGTTGGGCTGCCAAATTACAAGGTACTAAAACCTATGTCAGGATGAGACTGGACGGGTGGCGCTGACCCAAGACACAGGTCTATCATTACAATGAATGACCGCCTCCTTCTCTGCTTGAGGGAATCACGGTGAAACATCCTGATCCTTCAATGATAGGGAACTCTGCGTGTTTCAGTTTCCTGTTTTTCTACTGCGTGTGGTAGTAGTGCAAGATGTTTTAAGAAAGGATCTGCGAACGATTTGTTGTCTCCATGGTGGGAGAGGCAACTTGATGCTTGGCCATCACAGAGTGGTCTCGGGCCCTGACTGAAACTCATCAGTCAATTTTTTCTTCTTCTTTTGTGTCGCATTGACACGGAGTGTGTTACCTCAACAAATTACGAGTTTCGCCCAACATTGTAGACCAGTTTTGGGTCTCGGTTTGGGCTGGAGGAGGGTGAGCTGAAAGGGTCATGACTGGCCCAGTTGGACTAACGCGAAACCCGGCGGTGATGATACTGAGGAGTAGACTGGGTCGGGTCGGGTTAAGGGCATATTCATCGGGAATACGCATTTGAACTGGCGTTTATTTGAGAGTTTCGAGTATGGTAGGGAAAAATAGATACACATGAGGGTACCTACATTAGATGGGTTGGCAGCAATGAGATTTCTTACGCCTGAGTTCCGAGTGTATCCTGATTCCTTCCTCCTCCCTTGATTCCCTGTGAAACATGAATGAGGCACTGAATCAAACTGATATTGTACTAGATGATTAAGAAAATGTGTTGGGGGACCAAACTTGCCCAAGCAAAAGAGACGAAACACCTCTCCCCGTCATGTACAATCCAATCGTACCTACACACATCCGTCCTACCCGCCATCAATATGCCAATATTTCCCTCTCCCCGTAATCCTACAACCCCATCATTCTTCTCCTCCTCCCACCACCTCACTTCCCCTCATACCTCTCCTCCTCAACCCACAACTCCACCAACCTCCTCGCGCCCAACACGTCCCCATCCCTGAGCAGCGCCGCCACGTCCACGTTCAAGGGGGAATCCAACCCGGGGTTGGACAACAACATACGCACCGCACGCACCACCTCGAGCACGCTGTACGCCGGCGTCCACCGGTCCTTGAGCAGGTCGAGGCAGATCTCGCCCGTCTGCGGGTGGACGTTGGCGTGCACGATGGGCGTGGCGAACTTGACGACGGGAGGCTGCAGCGGGTAGGTGGGCGGGATGGTGATGGTCAGGAGCCAGCGTCCGTCTGGTTACATGGTTAGTTATCCAGAGATATCCTTAGATATGGTACATATAATGATAATAGATGGATGGATGAACAAAGTCATCAATAAGAATAAAAAAAGGGTGGGGGAAATACATACTCTCATACCCACCGCCCACCCCGCGTCCGTTGATGACGGCCTCCCAGTTCAGCAGCTCGTCGTCGCGGACGGGGCCGAGGCGCTCGATGCCCTGCTCGTTGGCCGACTCGGACTTTGTCCACGTGTCGAGCTCTTTGAGGAGGCGGCGGATTGCGCTGCGGGAGGATGACGAGCCGGAGGAGGAGCTTTTGGATGGGGGCATGGTGCCTGTGGTTTTGTTTGTGTTGCGCTGTTGTTTGTTGTTGTCGTGTTGTCGTCGGCGGTCGTGGTTGTGAATGAGATTCGTCAAACAGCGCCGCCCCGTGGATGAGATGAAACCTAATGATCCGGTGGCCGAGGTGAAGGGAATTGATGTCGTTGCTTTGGAGGAAGAGAGAAGGCGGGTTTGTTGATGATTCAAGCGATGATGTGATGGATAATGATGACCCTGAATGGTTGCATCGATGAAATGAAAGGAGAGGCCTGCAGGATGAAGACAGCTGAAAAAACAGGGCAGAAAGATTGGTGCTGGTTCCTCGACAGGCGAATGAGACCCGACCTAATACCAGGAAATAAAGAGAAATATACAACCACGAAGACAAGAAACGAAGCAACAACTACGTACAGAGTGTCTACGAGTGTAAAAGTATCTCATAACCTAGGATTTAAATTAATGGAGGTACGTAGTCCTGAGTCCGGGCCGGCGGTGTCCTTGTGCCTAATCACGTCCACGGGTTCCCCGGTTTTGCTGGGCACGCGGCCAGGACACGCCAAGGTGAATCGTTGCGTGCCGAGGTCAGGCCCGAGCATTTGGCGGAGTCCTGGCCAAAGATCACAGCCAGCCGCCTCGCAACTAGGAACCACAAAACCTGCCAACAGAACATAGAACAATACAGCAAGGGAACCGGGAGGTTGAGCTTAAAGTTTCTTTACCAAAATTACGATTATTGACCATATAAATCTATGTCATGACATCTCCCAACCTCTCGAACCTCTCTCTTCCCGCCTCCCAAAAGGCAGAAGAGCAGACCTCCCCTCATCATCCGACTTCATAAACGAGCGCGCGTGCGTGTGCGTTTTGTATATACTCGTACAGTCACGAATCCCATCCATCCAGCCCAAATCCGTTGTCCCAAGGAAATAAGTCATCGCAACCCTCCTCCCAATTGAGCATTACCACACCCCATTCGCTTACTCCTTATCCCGCCTCTCCCAGTAAATGTTGGCCGGCTCAAGCGGGCGCGAGAAGAGGGAGGCATAGTCGGTACCAACCACATTGCCGGTGCTGCCGTCGACGTTGCGGAACTTGAACATGCGCACCGTCATAGCCACAATGGTCTGCAGTTGAACGTTGGCGAAGTACTCGCCGATGCAGCGGTGGCGACCAGCACCGAAAGGCAGGTACGGGGAAGCAGCGCCCTTGCTGACGAGACCATAACCGTAGTCGATCTTCTCCTCGCCGTCATCCTCCTCAGGGTTGAGGTTGAAGCGGCCGAGACCCTTGCCCTCACGAACCATGGTCGGGGCGAGAGGAGACTCCTTGAACCAGCGGCGAGGCTCCCAGAGGTCGGGCTCAGGGAAGTACTCGGGATCCGAGGCAGAGACACCGGGGGCGGCGAGCAGGACGTGGCTCTTGGGAATGACATACTTGGTACCAGGGACGGGCATGGGCTGCTTGACGGCGCGCATGATGGAGTGGATCGGGGCGTGGAGGCGGAGAGTCTCCTTGACAATGGCCTGGTTGAGACGCAGCTTCTGGAGGGACTCGTAGGTAAGCGGGGGAAGGTCGGGGCCGAGCTCCCGGATCTGCTCCTGGTAGAGCTCCTCCATGATGTCGGGACGAGAGGCGAGACGAAGCATGATCCAGGAGCTGGTCGAAGAAGACGAGTGCTGGCCGGCCATGAGGAGGGCGATCATCATGTGGGCGATCTCGTGGTCGGGAACCTTGACGCCGTTCTTGTAGGTCGAGTTCATGAGGTGGTACATGATATCCTGGGCGCCCGTCTCGCCACGCTCGCGGCGACGCTTGATGGTGTCCATGTAGATCTTGGCGACGGTGCGCTGGGCGTGGTCACGGCGCTTGTTCCAGGGGAGAGGAGCCCAGTGGAACATGAAGTTGATGGGGGTGAAGCCCATGTCGAGATCGTGGTAGAGATCAGCCAGAGATTCGTCGAACTGGTCGCGGATCTCCTTGCCCTGGAGGGCGTGCGAGGCGGTGAAGATGGTGATCTGGGCCATCTTAGGAGGGATGTTGACAATGCCGGACTGGCCCTTGAAGTCAGGGCAGCGCTTGAAGTAGCTGACCACCTCGTCCGAGATGATGGGAACGTAGGAGCGGAAAGCCTCGGTGGTGAGGGCGACCTTCATGAACTGCGAGAGGGAGTTAGCCTCCATGTCCTTGTATTATTGCGTTGCCTTGAGTATCAAAGAGCCTACCTTCTTCTGCTCCATGAGCTTCGAGTTCGGGCAGTCGTAGACGACATCCTTGCCGAAGACGGGCGTGGTGAGCACCGTGTAGATGTCCTCGGCGCACACATCGCGGATCTTGCCGTTGAGGATGAAGTCGTTGCCCTTGGGCCCGACATAGACGGTGGTCTTCTTGCCGAGCAGGATGAAGGTAAAGCAGTCGCCGTACTGTGTAAAGCGGTCCAGTCAGCAACCAGCGTCGTCCTCAGGGAGTCTGTATGCCCAATCAATCTCACCTTCTTCCTGTTCTCCTTGAAGAAACGCGGCGGGTCGATACCGTAGGTGATGGTGCTGCCGATAATGGGGAACCAGTGGAAGACGACGGGGGGCTCGTTGGGGTTCTTGAAGAGAACCTGATTGAGCACGTTGAGCACCACCGTCAGGACCAGGAAACCGCTAACGCCCACTGCGATCTGAGTCGCCAGGCCGAGTTGTTGGAACCCCTCGACCCAAGGGGCCGCAACCTCTTGAAGCAGACCCATCTCTGCTTCTGCCCAAAGAAAAAACACACGCGACGCGCTCAGGAGACGGAGTATGGGAGATGTAAAAGAAAAGAAAGATAAAAAAGGGAAAAAGACACAACCCGCAAGCTGATCCGCCTGCTACCCTCTCTTCACAAAGTAGACAGAGGGCCCGGATTCGTGTCGTGTCTCTTGAATTGCCTCGATTTTCTCCTTTTCCGAGCCTGGAGATAGGGAGGGAGAGAAATGGCGGATTTATGAGAACAAGGAAGAAGCAGCTTGAAGTTCCGCTTTTTTCGGTTGGCCCAATGGGAAAGCAGCTGTTCCAGGGGGACGGAAGCCATCCACAGCCAGCGCAGCCGGTGGGGCATGCGGGACCGATGCCCAGACCGGAGAGGTCGGTAGCCAATCAGCATCGGATTCGTATTCGCATTCGCCCGCGTACCTTTGGGTCTTGGCGCAATCATGCCACACCACACCGTCCATCGTACGCAGCCAATCTTGTCAGCAAGCAAATCTGCCCCAAACTGCATTCAGCTGCGGACATTCCCGGAGCTTAAACCCAGAAAAATAAACATGAATGTGCTGACTTTGCGTTAAGCGATTCCCTCGAGTTTTGGTCGAACATGTCGCTCTAGCAGGCGGTGAGCTCCTCCGAGTACGATGCCTTTGCGACCGTTGCAGCGGAAACCTGCTGTTTGATGGCTTGCACGTGACTTTGGGGAACAACAAGCCTCTCCATCAGATGATTGTCAGCGAGAACCTGACTGGAACCTGGATTTTCACATGGAAAATTCTCCTGCCAAGACTGCACATTTTCAGGAACCAAAGCTTCCTCTCCAGCACGTCTACGGCACAGCAACTATGTACATATATACGTACATACGGAGTAGAACAATAGTACAGACATATAAGCCGGGCGCCACGAGAACTGCCCGTTTCCAGACGCACCACTTCTGACCTTCAATGGCATACACTAGGAAGTCAATCTCATGGGTACGGAGTATGTCCCGACGGTCAATGTGTTGACTTTCTGCCTAGTCACCCATTCCAACAGCACTTGATATTGTATCCAATGTCTTTGCCAAATGGACATCCTGCCATTGTGCTGAAAAAACCATACACAACCCGAAGAAAAAGAAAAATGCAACGAAAGATTGTGGTATCATCCAATGCTCTCTCCCCATGCACCTGTCGGCGACTCCCGCCGTTTTCGCCAACATGATGAGATGGCCCCATGTAATAGTAGGTCCCTGCTGTATCCCCCAGTGAATAACCCAAGAAAACAGCACCAATGATTGAGGTAGGTATCCAAAGGAAAAAAATGAAGAGGTCACCACTCCGCCCCTAACCACCCAAATCCTCCCTCCACGTTTTTCCATCCCCCCTCTTCAAATGCGCTCTGCCACCCCATCATAACCGCCAACAACCTACACCCCATCGCACTCACCGCACACACCACGACGTCGCTCGCCTCCGCCAGCACCGCCAGATCCAACACGTACGCCCTCCCTACCAGGCTCCGAAGCCGGAGGGTCTCAGGCGACCGTGGCGGCGGCGTCAACGACGACGATGCTTCCCTCCCGGTCCTTCCTCCTCTATTACTATTACTACCGCTCGGACGAGGCGCGGCCGACTCGCCCGCATTCTGCGTCACCGCGCCCAGGTTCCAAAACATGGCCGCGAAAAACCCCCCTTCCCAGCCGAAGCTCTGGTCGACAAACTTGCGCAGCACAGACCGGTTCGGCGCGGGGGTGTTGGCTGGTGAGGGCGGCCTACTGGCCAGGCGGATGCGTTCTTGTGCACGCACGGCGGTTACGCCGCTGCCGCCGCCGTTGCTGGTGCTGCTGCTGCTGCCGGTAACGAGCTCGGGGCTGGAGTAGACGGTGGGATCGTCAGACGCGAGGATCAGGATGCTTCGCTCTCGGGCTTTGGCAGCGTCCGAGGAGTCAGGTTTGGTGTCTTTGTCCGTGGAGACGGTGGCGTTTCCAAATCGCGCGTCGAGAACCTCGCGAGCGGCGTCCGCGTAGAGATGGAGGGGGATGTAGGAGTCGCGGTACTGGGGCTCGAAGGGATGACGGTCGCCCCGGCGGATGTGGACGCCGACGGCCAGGCCGTGGTGATACTGCTGCTTCTTGTCGTGGTTCTTCGTCTTCTTGGAGGAAGAGGAGGAGGACGAGGAAGGTCGCGCCAGCACGAGCCTCTTGGCCATCAGCTCGCGCGCTCGTGAGTCGACGTAGTCGGCATCTTCCTTCGTCAGGCGAAAAAGCGCCTCGTAGCCTTTTCGTGCAAGGTCGAATTGGTGTTTCAGGAGGGTTCGCTCGCGTGTTGCGTCCGCGGCCGGTGCTGTATCTCTGCTTGGAGTGAGCGGTGCAAGCCACACGGCTGCGTTGGCCGCTGAGACGACCAGGTGACGAGCTTGCCGCGGGCAGGGGAGAATTTCGTGCGTCGGAGGTGGCACGCAGTCTGGGAGGGCTGGCGGCAGGAACATGTTTGTGTACGAGCCGTATGCCCAGCGCGTGTCGTCGACGAAAAACGCCCGTCCTTCCTCCTCCGCAAGCCCATATGCGATCCAGAGCATCATCAACGTCCTGCCCAAGCCGGCGTCGTCGGACTCGAGGACAAAGGTGAGGCTTTTTTTGCATACAGGCCGGTCCGATGAACTCTCGCCGCCTTTCACCTTGGGTAAATAACCAGCCTCTTGCGCTTCCTGCACATCGACAAAGCCGTTTGTTGTATCAGACCCGAAACCTAGCGAGAACTGATGTAGTCCACGGCCCTGGGACCGTAAGTCCTGGACTTTCCTAGCCACCAATTCGCACCAGGTGCACATTTCAGCGTACCGGTGCATTGCCAGGGGAAATTCGGACCCCGACGGTATCGATACCGTCCACTTTGCCCGACCCCGATGGTCTGACACGATGATAGGCATTGGCGAGTCCGTCACTGCTCGCGAGGACGCACCTCCATTACCTCTCACAACAGACCCCGACAGCTCCCCTGGCGCTGGCGACGGTACCGGCTCCCCAAATAACCTGGTTAAGACATCGAGGGCCACGAAGAAAACCACTACAATACTCAACAACCGGATGGTGTAGCGGATGACCCTGATCGGCCTGATGCTGATAAACCCTCTCCTCGCCGGCTTCTTTGTGGGTGGTGAAAGGGAGGGGAGTCCGGGTGACGGAGGCGGGGAGAAGACGAGGTGATTGAAGTTGAAGCGGGATGAGGTCGCGGATAAGGGGCCTTTGTCGTAGTTGTACGCAGCAGCTTTGCGGAGGTTTATTCGGGGCGGTGATATGAAGGACTTGCCGTGTGATGCCCGGTTGATGTCCAAAGTCGAGGGCATCATGTTGGAGAGATATCGGAAATTCGAGACTCGGAAACTATTGCGTGAAGGAAAGGTTGAGTCTTCGGAGCATCGTTCCGGTATTATCGAGCCTGTGCCAACTCCAGATCAATGTTCAATACCCAATGCCCACAACGGGACAGACAAACGCTGGTGTTTGTCAAGGAGAGAGGAAGAACTGTTTCTGGAAACCAGCCAGCGGAGTCCCAGCGAAGAAACGGTTGGCCGATCGGTGGACAGCAAGCTCATCCGAGACCAATAACGCCCATTCAGAGTCGAGTGAGGCCGAGGTTGGTCACCCAGCACCGGGCGGGATCCGGATCATCAGCGTCACACAATAATACCACCGGGCCCACCGCGCCGTTTGTGCGCCAGTCCGTCGATCAGAGGGCGGTGAGGAGAGATTATGTGATGGATACCCAACGAGAGGATCTGCAAGGAGTCGATGTTTTGGCAAGTCAAGCAAGACAGCTGCTCGCTATGGCCCCTGAGGGATTCCGGAGTCACCACCAGGATGACAGTGCGGAATGATGACGTGAGGTATGCCCTATGATGTCCGCGGATTACTCGGCGTAGGACGGATCGATGCGACTGTTCCACAGGAAAGGTCAGTTAGGATATGAGCGACAGCAGTCCATGGTATGTATTGACTTCCGTGATAACATACACCACAGGAATGCTGTGTTAGTGGAATAGGATTCCAACCTCGAAGCCGTTTGACTCGGCAGACTCCTTCAGGAGAATCAAACCTAATGGCGCACCCGCCAGGCGCCGTTTGGTCCCCTAGAAGCCCCCAGGGACGAGAGTATGCGAAACGATGAGTGCGACCAGGCTATCCGGAGGACGATGACCTGCTCGACCCTGGTCGGGGACGACGATCAAGCGGGGGGGTGACCAAGCCAGAGGTAACTCAACCACAGGAGGGAAACCCTCTGCCGGGAAGAAAAAGCTCGCCGCGGAGCCACCAATCACTCAACGGTTGAAGAGTAAGGATGGAAGAACAAAGCCAGTCGCAGCTCGCTGCAGACCGTAGATCCGATGTGACACTTTCTCGGGGGAGTTTGCGTATGGGTAGTAGGATCAACGCCCGTTCGGCGGACCAGTTCCCACCGAAGGCCCGAGATGACCAGGTCACAACCAGGGAGGTAGCGAAGAAGTGAAATCAACAACGACAACCTTGGACAATGGAACACGATGTGGGACCCATTCCCGCCCGCCATGCCAGTCCCAGTCGGCGAACAGGTTTGGAACCTCTCTGCAAGACGAGTGATGGATCAGGGGTATCAGCAGGATGCTTCGCATCTTGTTGTCTCCACGTGCTGAACATGTCCCGGAGACATGGAAGACAACAACCTCCTTCTCTCACTCCACCCACAAGTTGCCTCGTCGGCTGATCGACAACGGTCTGCTTCTGCTACCCGGTTCTTCACCATATCGGCCCCCTTCCCCCAGGCTCTCTGACCGGGAAAGCCAAATTGTTATCAAGCGGGGGACGGTCGTGGTATGACAAGGAAAAAGGAGGGGTAGGTCACAGGATAGACACGCTTGGGGCAGTGCCACGTCGTGGGGATCAACGAGGTGTTTCTGGGAGAAACATGCTTTGCCGTGGATGGCGAAACGTGCTGGCTTGAGGACAAGACGACAGAGGCGTTGAATCGGACATGGTGTGTCGTCACTCGCTGTTGTTGCTCCGCTCGACCCCGGCAGATCCGCTTGTAGCCCCCCCAAAGAGGCAACAGGACGGGATGGACGCCGATCGCACTTTCCCAGAGCCAGCGGGCCCTGTCAAATCTGAAACGCAAGGGGTGGAGCTGGCGGCCCAATGACGTTGTCAAGCACAGGGTACACCTTCCTGGAGGTCTGGGTGCTGTCACGACGGCACAACCTGCTAAAAGAAGTGATGGCTTGGCCTTTGGAATTGTGAAGGATGCTCGTATCTTTTTGTTTACCGAGAATATCGATATCGACTGGACATTTCGGCAAGTGTGTTGACCTCGGGCTTTTTTGTTCTTCATCGTGTGAAAAAAAAAAAAAAAAAAAAAAGCCCAATCTCCGCGGATCTGAGACTACAGTACATTGAAGCCACCCTCCTCCCGCGTCTCAAGTTGGACCGCGGGGTTATCCACTACTCTGGCCACCCAGAGAGAAGGGAAGAGGGCAATCAATGCACTACGACCTTGGCGGCTACTTGTGAGACACTTTGTGTCACTGCCGCTGATGGTTGAAGTGAAATATTATGTCAGGTATGCACAAAAGATGGAGATGCGGATTGCCCGGATGGACGAAATTAGAACAGACGAATATCAAGTTCATTTATACATGACCATGAAATGTCAAACCTGATAAAGTTCTCGGTTGTTCCGATGCAAACATTTAGAGGCCATCAGCTCTCCCGGCCGGCAGCTCTGGGGATGTGAAGCTGATCGGCGACTCGGATCCGGAAAAGTGGGGCCGGATCGGCATTCGAATTGACCTCACCATGGAACAAACATATCTCAGGTATAGCTACTAGATCATCCATTCAACTTCGTGCTTCGAGGCAGTAGCACCCGTGTAAACATCAACGAAGTCAACAAACTCGTGGCAGAAAAAAGTAAATCAATGGATAAAAAAAAAAAAAATAAAGACTCAAGGGGTCCCTCTGGGAACACCAGTCCCACCACCGTCATGCATACTCCCGGGATATTCCTGCTTTAACCCCCATCTTGCCAGCCATCCTGCCATCTACTGTGTAGGCTGTGTAGGGAGTTAAAACTCTGCCAGATTTCTGTCTCTGACAATGGCCAGGCATCGTCGGACAACAAACACCTAACCAAGGTCTACCTGGCGAAGAATCAGGGGCAGTAATATCACCATCGGCTGATGGCTCCAGATCCCTAGAACCCCAAGAGAATAAGGAGATGGGAGGGTGGAAGTCATCCCTGTTGTATATAGCTCGAACCACTCGGCTTTAGCATAGTAGTTCCTTCTGAGGAAAGTCTCTTCATCATTCTCTCCTCCTCTGGAGCAATACCTCACTGCCATCAGTCTCCTGTCCCCTCCGGAGCATCCCTCCATCCCAGTTGACAGGACACGCAGGTAGTAGGACGGCCACACAGCACACCAAAGTCGGCAAGACAATACTATTTCACTCACACGGCACATTCCAGGACTAGATATATAGATATATATGTCACCAACTCCTAGACCATCTTAGACCATACAAGTGAGCAGCTACAGCAACTAAGTAAGCACTTTTGACACCGAAAGCGCTACTTGCTCATCGACCAGTCCCGTTCCACCAGAACAAAAACAAGCTCAAGACCAAAAAAAAAAAAACTCGTCCTGGTCTTATCACCACAGCTCATGTTGTCATTTTCTTTTCGCTCCATTTACTTGCTGATATTCATTCCATCCATTCCTAGCTACCCAACATTTTTCTTGTTTTCGTGCGTTGCGGCACAGCATTACTGATACACACATATATATAGTAGTTCGAGAGCCCCTCCAACCAGTGTGTCCGATCCCCACCCATCACGACAAAAAACAATGCCCACGAAAGGAGAATGACTGGGCCAGAGAAGAGAAGGAAGAAAAGGAAATAGAGAATAATACCGAAAACAAAGAATGAGAATGGAAACCCAAAGAAACGAAGAAAAAAGCAACTTAAGGGTTGGGTATATAGAACGGAAACAAAAAGTACACACGGCCAACGGATAAGGGATAGGAAAGAACACCACAACCGACCCCCAAACAACCACCCGAACATAACCACGAAGGTGAGGTACGTTTCGTGTCCTTCCCATCTCATCTCATCTTAGCTCATCAACAAACTCCGTCCCTCCAAACCGCGACCCAACCCAACCCAACCCGAACAGCCAGACATCGGACAGAAGAGAAGAAAACCCTCCAAACACTCACTCATTCACACCTCAGCAACAACCTGATCCTTCACTTGCGCCGGCGGCGGAGCCGGGCTCGCCGGTGGAGGAACCGGCGACGGCGGGCCCAAGCTCGCCCTGTGCCTAGCCAGCAACTGCAGCTGAATAGGCGGCGAGTTGACCGGCGGGTTGGGGTTCACCGCCGGCAGAGGCGAGAGCGGAGGCAGGGAAGGCGGAGTATTCTCGCGCAGCGACATGGAGAGCGAGCTCCTGAAGTTCTCCGAGGCGATGCGGACGCTACCTCTCTGCCCGCGAATGAGGTGGCCGCTCTCAACGCGGTCCTGGATCATCTCGTCGAGCATGCGGCTCATTTCGTCAACGCTCTTTGTGCGCTTGCGGAGCTGCGAAACTTGCCGGAGGAGGGAGCACGCGGAGGAGGAAGACGGCGCGTTGGTAGTGGTGGCGGTTGTGGCTGCTGCTGTAGGGGCGGCGGGTAGGCTGGCGGACGGGGCCGGGCCGGGATTGCTGTCAAGAATCTGCGAGGTGCGGACTTCGGAGCGGGACTCGACACGGGATTCGACGCGATCGGCGTTGTCACGGCAGCGCGCGGCGCTACGCAGCGCGGCGAGCATCCGGTCCTTGTCTTCAAGTCGGGCGCGAAGCTCGGCGATCTCGGCGTCCTTCTCCTTGAGCAGCTGAGCCACACTATGGTCCTCGCCTACCAAGATTCCCTTAGAAAAGCCGGCCGAGGTCCGCGACGAGCTCGCCCGGCGGGCCTGAAGGAGCCGCTTCTCGAGAGTCTGGATATACCGGTTCTTGTCGGCGAGATCGGCTTGTAACGCACGGTTCTGCGACTCCAGGGAAGCCATGCCGTCGGCATAGTCTCCGAGGCTGTCATCGGATTCTACCACCTGTTCCCCGGATGAACCGTGCCCTGCTGACTTGCGGCCGATGGTGGAAGCGTTCGACGTCATGGATGACGTCCTCTCGAGGCTGCTCATCCTGGTCGAGGTGGCAACCGAAGACCGGATCGACCCTTGAGAGTAACGATGATGGATTCCGAGGGCGCTGTATGATCCGCTCGAGTTGACCCCTATCGACTTTGAACTGAGAATAAGCCGGTTGAGATGGTCTATCCTCTCCTTCAACGCGGTCCGGGCGAGCTGCATCTCCAACATCTGCTCTTCATGTCGCAACTCGGCCTCCCGTTCCCGCGCCCGCTCCTCCTCCGCGTCTCTTTCCCTGACCTCGTCCGCCTCCTTCTTGCTGCTGGCTTTTGACGCGGCTTCGAGCTGTTTCCGCAACTCCATAATCTCCATCCGGTACCGCTCGAGGAGGACCCTGGCATTACCATCGCCACCGACTCCCAACGACTCCTCGGCGCGCTTCGCGTGGCTGACGATGCTGTTCTTGGCTCGCGCGGCAAACTTCAGGGTGTTGAGGGTTTCATTTGTGTTGGACCCAGACCCACCCACGGAAATTGTGCAAAGGATGCTGACGAGCGAGTTGCCTGACAGAGCACCCTGAAGTAACCGGGTAAGTTTGCTGTCGCGGTAGGGTAGATGTTTGGCCTCCTTGTCGCCTTTCTCCTTGCTCTCAGACAGCTTCGCAATAACCGTTCCGAGGGTGAGAAGACTCTTGTTGATGTGGGACCCTTCCTGGCGACGCTCCTTCGACTCGGCCGCCTTCTCGGAACCAGCAAGATCGATCAGGCTGAGTGTCGAGACGCGAACACCGCCCGGCAGGAGACCCTGACGCTTGCCGTCCCCAGAGCCGCCGGGCATCCGCTCTCGGCTCTCTACCACAATTTGCACCACGGCGTGACTTCGGGAACTCCTGGCGTTGAACTGAGTGCTCGCCGTTCTCCTTGCTTGGTCGCCGCGGGCGATGACACGCAGAAGCTGTGTTGGGCTCTGGACGATCTCTTCCTTCAATGGCGTCGCATAGACGCCTCTCTTGCTGTCTTCCCGGAGCTTGATCTCCTCCTGTGGTTGATTTTGACCTGGGTTGTTCCCGGTGGGCATGCTCAACAAGTCGTGAATCTTTTCGTTGTAGATTTCGAGGTAGCTGACGCGAAGCAGGAATTCTCTGGATGGGGTCTCGCGGATGTAGGAAAAGATATCGGTGATAGCCAGTGGGATAACGCCAGGCGAGGATGCTGTGCCCTGCATCGAGAAAGTCTTGCCGGTACCCGTCATGCCATAGGCGAACACTGTCCCATGGTAGCCCTCCATTACTCGTCGTACTAACCGTTTGGCAATGTGATCGTAGACTCTCGCATTGTCGTCATGAGCCGTAAACACATTATCTGAGATCAACGTTAGCCAGACACTCTAGGGTTACAAGTTTTACGGTGGTTCATACCATAGTAATAATCGCCGCCTTCTTTCCCCCGGAATCCAATCAAAGACCGTTTCCCATCAATCAGCCACTCGTCGGAGCGAATCTCGTTCCCGTTGAGATCGGGCCGCACACGGACGCTGACGACAACGTTCCCTTTCCCATCGGACTTGGATGACCGCTTTCCGGAATCCGCCTTTGGCGCCACATCATGAACGTCGTCATACTGCGTTGCCGAGGTAGAGTAAGAATCCTGGGCGGACGAGCTCCGGCTCTGAGGTGGGGAAGCGACGCTGATGAGGCCATCCGAGTTCCTGGCATTCGTGTCTCTAGATATTGATTTCCCGTCACCCGTGCCATTGAGGAAACTGGGTGTTGAACTGGATGGCTGGTATGTTGGCGTCGTGGGAGTTCGCAGTTTGCGAGGGTGCGTCGCGGAAAGCGGACTGGGGGGCAAGCTGGATATCCTGGTGTCGCCGCGTGGTGGCTGAGGGAAAGCGCTGACGCTGATGGTCTTTCGTAATGTCTTGCCGGCGCCATTTACGCCGGAAGCGGATCGTGGTTGTGTTGGAGAAGAGGGGGCGGGTAGTGGTGATGGCGGAGGATGGAGACTGGAAGACGGCGCGCGGAGACCGCTCTTCGGGGTGGTGAGGCTAGATTTTGTCGCAGGGGTTGCAAGATTTCCCGTGCTTTTCCTCGTCTTCCCGACGGGAAGTGCTGGGAGGGCGATGGTTGGTGGCCCGTTTGTTGGCCTCGATGGCCTCGGAAGTGCTGTCGACATGGCCGCGTGGTGATCGCCAAGTGTTCAGGTGTGTGCTCGAACGGTGTTGCCGTGTAACTCGTGTAGCACCTGGCGTTGCGCTACAATTGGGTCGCCAATTGAGCGCTGCTCATGGCATAGGTCCAGGAATGAAACAACGGAATCGATGCGCTCTCGGAAATAAAACAGCGGTCGAACGAGCGGAATGCGCGAAGCAGGACGAGTAGCGCTAGGTTCGTGAGAGACGGACAATCGTCGCTGGTTCAGCTTCTAGGTTAGATCGGCCAGAGATGGGCTCGAGTTCACCGACAGACGTCAAGCGTACCTTGTACAACGGTTGGGCCAAGTCGAAAAGAGCCCAAAGAGGGAACCGACAAAACAAGTCGCTGGGCGGTGAACGGGTGCCGACGCGGTTGAAGAGACAATAGCTGTGTCAAAAGGCCGTTATTTCAGGACAAATATCGTCGCTGTCGTCGTAGTCGTCGTGTCACCACGTAGAACTAGAAGTTCGGCGAGCTGCAGGTACCGCGGTCTCGGGGAACGACAAGGCGGATGCACCACGAACACGCACTCGCACAATCGGGTGTGGAGGTTCGTCGGAAGTGGCACGGCGAAGGGTGCGGGGCGGTAGGGCCAAGTTTTATTTGCGCCCTTGGTTGCGGAATCCGGGAAACCCAAGGCACGGGTCGCTCTCGCAGGGCGTTGAGTGCCGGGCGCCACCAGAATCCGGGTCCTGTCGTGGGGAAGGGAAGGGATGCGATGGAGGAAGAAGGGATGGTCGAGTCCCCCGGAACTCGGTGTGGCGGCAGAAACAATGAGGCAGCTCGAGCCAGCCTGAGGTCCGGCCCTGGCTTGTCGAGGGATCTCAAGCGAAGGGATTGTTGTCGGGCGCGAGACGAGGTGAAAAGAGTGGAATGCCGATGAACAGGATCGCGCTGAAAGGGGAGCGTCCTGTTCCTAGGTTTTGGTGTTGCTGAAGAAAAGGAAAGGGTAGAGAGAGCTAGGGTAAGTAACTAAGGAATGTCCTAAAGAGCGTGGTGAGCGAGCGGCCCGATGCCCCAAGACTCGAGGCTAACTGCTGCAGTCGGCGCTGGGTTTGGCTTCGTGGGGGGGGTCCAATCAGCGCGCAACAGCGCCAAAGAGAGGCGTCATTCGGATTAAGTTAACGTTAAAGATAGTGGAAAGAAAGGACGGACGGACGACGGTGCCGTGCCTAATTCACATTCGCCTTCGCCTTCACTTCAGGTCGATCTCCCTGAAGAAAGACGCCCTCACAGCCGGTATCAGGGCGGTTGAGGATGGGAAAGAGACTCGGACCGCGCAAGTGGGCAGATGTTTCCTTTTCCCTTCCTTCCAGGTTCCTTCCTTCCACCATCCACTGCCACCCACTCTCGATGCAACAGAACGCACTTGCCCTGTCCTCTCCCGTCCTGCACGTCCTGCGCGTCCTGCACGTCCTGCACGTATTCCATTCCCTGTCTACTCTTTTCCTGCTGCCCTGCTGCTCCTGCTACGGAGTACTGCCCTGCCCTTCGGGGTCTCCCCTCTCCCTAGCCATCATGAAATGGAGACGATGTGCATCTTGACCCCTGTTATCTCTCGTCCTCACGGGCTGTTTGGCTGTTTCTCTGCTCCTCTGTCCCCAACTGCTCCTCCTCCTCTGCCGCCACAAGCGTACAAGCCTCCATCCACAGCGACCCATGGATGGCCCGTTGGTTCCTGGATGCAGCCGAACCGGCTCATTGGCCATCTTGTCCCCAAGAAGCAATTTCCAACGGACCACCACTGGTTCCCCCATCCCCCTTCTCCCCTGCCAATCCCCTGGCGGACGCAACCGTGTGCGGATTCAGCCGTTTTAGACCTAGGACGTGCCTTGGCGCGCTGGAGGAAGCAGGGGAACCTCCGGCAGAGCCGTTCACTGGCCGGTTGCCCGGTGAGCTAACCTGTTCCTCTCGTTCTGCCAGCCCTCCAACCAACCAACCGAGTCCCCCACAAGCCACGAACAGTGCCGCCGAGAGGGGACGCTGACCTTCCTCCCCAGTACAAGATCCAACTTCGGGGAATTAAGCGTACCAAATTCCCCCTCCACTACGCAGACATGTCAGCGAAAGACGTCATGATACGGAAGTATACTCCGTACATACACCCAGAATGGCCTTCCGGCGGCAGGTTTGAGAAACCGGCTGAGTCGGAGGGGTCGCACCGAGCGACAGAGAGACGCTCAACTCGACCCGGCGACGACTAACAAGGGGCATCTCAACCCAGGGCCTCGCGTTATCTGCAGCGCTCGCAGATCCAGGCCCTGTCCTTGGTGTCGGATTGGACGTTGCCGAACCTTGCGGACCGGGGAACCAGAGGGGCGCAGAAAGAGCCCGGATCAGCTCTGCATTCTCGTCACATCACATCTTCACTTGTGCGTCGCATTGGTCCCAGCTCGAGATTGCAGTGCAGATGCAATCCAGGGTTCTCCATCAGGAACCAGGCCAACATTGGAACCTTGACGGGTCACGTTCAATCTCTTGACTCGTGGCAGAACGTGGGGTTTCCGGGCCTCAGGATGGGCTGATTGGAAGATCTCTCTTTTGCTTCATGTTGCTCCAATTTGGGGCCACAGGCGTGGACGGCATGGCACGCGAGACAAAAAAAAAAAAAAAAAAAAAACCTGCGAGTTCCCTGCAATTTTTTTGCTGCGCCGTTCGCCGGCTTGGGCTGGTTTCTTGGACATGTGTCGAGAAGTGGAGTGTTGTGTGACGATGTTCGTCCCGTCCCCGAGTCCAGCGATCCACTAACGGACAAAACGCGGACGGGACAAGGAAGGAACTGCCGAACAAAACCGTTCGGCCCTCGCCGGCGCTGGAGATCAGCATCATCAAGGAAGTCTTGGGGGTTGCTTATCCTCACGTTTTCTTTCTTGCTGGCCTGCGGAGTCTGCGAGAACACGCAGAAACCTCCATGGGCGAAAACCACAGACATTGATCGTCCTCGGTTGGATAGCCGAGAAAGCAATACCTGCCCACGTAAGTATCCCGTATCTGCCCAACAATCCGATCTTGTCGCCATCTCCATGCAACTCAACCCCACTGAGATCCGGGAGTTGAATTAAAGAGGAAAAAATAACATTATCCACCCGAATCCACGCTGCCACGCTCCATCACGACGCTGCTGTGCCCTTGGCAAGATCCATGGGACGGCCGTGCGCACAAGCTTTCGAGCTGGGCAGATGGCTCATCTGCATCGCAACCCTTCTCTGCAGGGTCGCTTTTGGCACGCGTGGCGGCAGCTGGCATCTGTGAATCTTGAATGCAACCTGACAAATTCCGATGACAAGAGATGCCTGCAAGCGAAGGAAGAATAGAGCCCAATCTATGTGCCGGCATGCATAGAGTACGGTCATGGGATTTGTCTTACCTATGAAGACACCAAATCAAATCGACCTCGACAGGAACCAAGCCGGACTGATCCCAATACACCACCATCAGTATCTCAACTAATATGAACTTCAGATACGTATGAGTCGTTAGGTTTGTATGTATGTAGGTACTAATTATCCGGCTCTGCCTTCTTGGTTTATCCTACACATGTACACTATATCTATGGCAGCAACAAATCTTCGGAAGAAAGGGATAGTACACCCCATTGTCTGCCGCGCGCCTGTCTGCACTTTGTCGATTCAGCCGGCCCCGACGTATATCCTGAAGTTCCGGTTCTTCCATCTAACCCGACCATTTTCTGCGAGGTCGACCTCAAAGTGTGTATACCTATATATCCTGGTTCAGCCTTTATCTGATGCGGAGGCTCCTGGACATTCCGTCCCGTCGATCATTGGGGATATACTAGTCCCTGCCCAAGTCGTCTGCAATATATAGGTAGGCAGCCCAAGATGTGATTTGATATTGGTAAGCCTCTCACAATTCGTTCTGTATGTATGGTGTAGTTAAGTCGTATGTACATACATACAGACCTCTTCCCTCCCCTTTTTCCGTTTACGCGGGATGGACAGCCTAGGACACGTCGTTTGCGGATCGGACTTGAGGCTCAAGACCCGGCGCAGAATCATGCATACGCTAGCACCCAGCAGGATGGATGATGGGCGACCGAAGTCCCAAGCGAACATTCAATGGCTTTGGCTTGGCCCTGCATGCACGCTGCAGGTACAGAGAACACACAGACTCTCCTCGCTCAACTTTTTGGGAAACTGGTTGCTGCAGGTCGTGCAGCAGTAGGGAAGGGAAAAAAACAAAAGACCGGGGACAAACAACTGCACGACGGGCATTGCTATGTATTAGTGGCATGCAGAGCAAATGCCGGTGGCTTGGTCCAGAGAATTGGGAACTTTGTTTTGGGTTTCGTCGATGACCCGTTCCCCTGGATTCGTCGTTCGCCAGAACTGCTTGTGGTGATGTCCCTGATCGTCAGAACACTGTTTATGCGACGGTTAGGGGTAGGCATTTTTAGAAGTTCTGCCTTCGCTTTGACTCGCATCTACTCTGTACGATAATTAGTAGTTTGAGCTTTTTCTTCCACGGGATCATGCCCAACTTTGGTTCAAGGCCGGTTTCGATCTTCAGATCATCGGCGATCAGGGACCAGACTGAGCTTGATTTGGTCCTAGTGTAGGTAGTTTGTTCTGGGAATGGACTTCAGACAGGTCTGCAAATAAATCTCTACTTCACAGTACGTACTGTGAAGTGCACTACGGCCTAAATTAGCTGAGAGAGTGTGATCGTGATTAAATATTGGTTATGCGCTATCTCGATATCACACATAAAGTACCATGCATGGAGTGAGACGGTACTGGCAGCGATCACATGTTCGCCTGTTCACTATCAAGTCACCAACACATCAGCAATTACAGGTCTTGATGATCGTGACTAGATCACAAAAAGCACACTCGAAATATCACAACTCAGACACAGATGAAGACGTTCAAAGTCGACATATGACATATATTTGAGACAGCACACACCTGCTTCATCCTGTCATCCGTCCCAGCGTGGTTCAGTCCACTACTGGGTGTGAACCTGGGACGACACGACCCTTCCCCCTCTTTCCTTTTGTCACGGCATAGTTAGAGGAAGTCCGTAACTTTTGACAACCACCAGTTCCAGAACCCCTTGGCTACTTACACAGTACTCGTAGGTATCGTCGCTTTCCCTCCGGAGCTTGTAAGGATCGAAGTGAACCAGATCCGCGCCATCACAGGAGTCTCTGCCGTATCTCATGATTAATCTCCCTCATCCAAACCCTGGCCTCGTCCGGATCCAGGAAGCCCTGGAAGACTCTCCAGCCAAGCTTTTTTGCTTGCCGTCTTGCTTCAGAACCAACACTCCCGCGGGATCTTACATGTCTGAACAGCCGTTTATTGCATATCCCGAAACCCCCCAAGATCTTCGAACCAAGGAGACATGGATGACGGTAGATGAGGCGGGACGGGAACTCACCCGCGGGTTACGGAGTAATTGACCCGACAGTGTTTTGGATGACAAACCAAACCGCTTACTTATACCCTGTAGATATATCTACGTAACTGAGGTAGGTATGCCTGTGGCACGGCACATAAACCCCGATTTCCCGTTCTCTCCTTTTTGTTCTCGCCTCGTCCCGTGCTGCAGGTGCTTTGACATGTCCAAACAACCCTTCGAGCCTCAGAATGACAAGGCTTTCCTTGTTACTTACAACAACGGAGGAGAGTTGGGCCGTTGATGAGGGATCTATCTCAAGGTCCTACCTCGCCTGTACAAGCGGTTGGGAACTCTCACCTCTCATACTGGGGTTCTCAATGGATGAAACGAGGGGAATGTAACTTTCTCATACTTGTTTGTATCAGACCTGCGTTTTGTCGAGATGCATACCTGAATTGGGAGAGGGCACGGGGAAGACGTAATAGACCGGAAGGGTACACCACTCTAGCTATGCGGGTAGTCAATGTCCTTCCTACCGTCCTGGATCTGCAATACCTCAAGTCCTCAGTGATGGATGGAGGACAACCTCGCGTCTAAACGGTCGTTGTCGGTGTTCCCCAAGGCAGCATGCCAGGCCACGTAGTTCACTGGCATCGCCATGATGCATGGCGGGCCGAGGAGGTCAAACAGGGGCGGCTTGTCGATGACCTTTCTGGCCTCGACTCCTTCAAAGAGATGGGCGAAGCGGTGTTGGAAGCTTGAGCCTACTACGTAGCTCCATGTCTGCACATGTCTGATCATGAATGTCGTATGAACATCCAACATTGACCTATCTGTGTGTCATTGTTTGCTCAAGGATACCCCAAACCCCATACACAACGCTCTGGCGCTCTCCCTAGGTACCCAACAGTTATACTCCTTATGTTATGCTCAGCCCATTTTCTTTTCCAACCGCCAATACCCAAAATTTTAATACCCAAAACCAAGCCCGCAGCACCAATAGTGTTCCCCCTTTCCAAAAGAGAGAGCCCTTCCCATCACCCTCCAACAGCCAACGTATACGACGTGATGCTCCCCAATCTCTCACTCGTCAACTTCAACGACACCCTCAACAACTCCTGCGCCACGTCCGGATCCTCCCTTTGCAACTTGGCCCACTCCTCCGTGTCCAGCGCCCAGAGCACCGCGTCCCTCTCGACCACGCACGTCGCCGTCCGGCACCCTTCCGAAAAGAAGGGCAGCTCCCCGCACGTCGTGCCCGCCACGATGCTCTCGCACAACCAGCCCTGCGGGAGATCGTACTCGGCCCTGAGCATCCCCTTCTCCACCAGGTAGAACGCGTCGGCTGGCTCGCCCCGGCGGAACAGCGTGTGCCCCGCGGGGTACTCGCGGCGGCGGAACCGGCGCGCGGCGCGGTACCAGAAATCCTCGTTGCGGTCCGACACTTCGCCCAGGATCTGTAGCATCAGGCGCAGCGGCTCGCTGAAGGACTGCCAGCGGGCGGCGGTGCGGGAACGATCGCGGTCGGCCTGGTGGTAAAGGGACTGGCGCGCCGCTTCGCGGAGGTGGTCGCGCCTAGGGGACGAGCTCAGGAACGGGGCGAAGGGTCCGGTGTGGGAGCTTGAGCTGGGAACGTCAAGGTTCGCGGTGCCGCGGGGAGCTATGGCGGCCTCGTCGGTTTGGTTGGCGTAGAGTTCCTTGAGGAGTTCGTTTTCGCAGTACTCGAGGGCCGAGTTGAGTTCGGGGAGGAGTTTGACCTCGATTTCGCCGTCTTCGCCGAGCCCGACGGCGCGCAGGTCACGGCCCAGGCCATGCTCGGCGTCCACGCCGCTGATGACCAGTTCGATGCCCTTGCCGTGCAGCAGGCGGCTGATGGTGTTGAACACCTCGGCCGCGGAGTAATCCACGCCCGTGACGAGCCACAGGTCGAGCACGAGGAACCTGATGGGGCGGCGACGGAACTCGTCCTCCGAAATCAGCGCGCGTATGCGGTCCTCAACTCCCACGATCGTGCCAAAGAACAAATAACCCGACAACTTGATGATGCTGATTTGCCTTCCAACCTGGCGGAGGTAGTGCTGTTGAGTGGGGTTCCTCCTCACCGTCGACCCGACAACATCGCCCGAGTATGTCGCGCGGATGGCCGAAACACGAGATGTTTGGAAAGTCAGTGCAATGAAAGCCAGCAAGATGCCTACGCCGATGCCGACAACGAAGTCGTATGTGCCCATGACGAGCACAATCACGAGTACAGTGAAATACTCAAGCGGCTTGAGCTTCTTCCGGGGCTGCCAGATCGCTTCCAACAGCAGCTCAAAACCGAGGTCGAAGATGAGCACGCCGACCATCATGACGGGGATGTAACCGATCAACGACGGGCCAACAATCATGACGAGGAAGGTGAACAGCGCCAACAGGAAGCCTGCCAGCCGCGTGTTCCCGCCCGAACGCATGAAAAACAGGCTGTTGGAGTAAACCAGATAGTTCTGGATACTGCCCACGGCACCGGACAGGAAGTTGGAGTAGCCGTGGAGTTTGAGCTCGTGGTCCAGGTCGGCGTGGTCCTCTCCAGTGTTCAGGGCCAGTGCAGGGACGTTGATGGGCACGTGGAGAATGCCGAAGAATGTCAGAGCGAGCATGGCGGGAATACACTCGGCAATAGCTCCCCAGTGGACGAGCTTGAACTCTGAGGAAAACTGTCAGCTTCGAAGAATGATTTCGGAAGAAGGGAGGAAGGCATCGTACTGTAAAGTGTATAAAAGTACCACCAAGGCTCTCCTGCTGGCGGCCCTTCAAACACCCACCCGCCATCTCTTAGGTTCTCATGATCCAGCAACCCAAAGACGGCGGTTACAGCATAGAACACGGCGGGGATGGCGAGGATGTACATCGGCAGGAAGTACTTTGACGCAATCTTGGACTGTCCGTAGAACAGCACAACGGCCAGCGTCAGGGGGATAATCCACAGAGGCAGCGTATCAACCCTTATCAAGTACTTGAGTGTGTCGAGATCGTAATGCAGATTCCCGTCAATCCGCGCCGTCACCTCGAACCCCGTGGCGACCAGAAACCAGCCGACGCCGCCGATGCAGCCGATCAGGATGTGGCGAGGGATGAAGCCGACGAGGTAGCCGACCTTGAAATAGCCCATAAGGAAGAAGACGGCGCCCGTCAACATGGTGCTTATGGCGTAGGAGGTAATAGTGGTAGCTATGACAGCGTCCGGTTTGTCTTCGCCGACCATGTCCGTGATCGTGGCGGCCATGTTGTGGAAGAAGGGGACGACCTCGATCTGTACAACATTGTGTTAGCCTCCACACCAGTTGGAGATGACCAGGTTCACCCACCAACTCTGAGCCGACGCCTCCCTTAAAGATACTCCCCGTGGAGTAGGTGAGCTGGGAGACAATGCAGCTGACGTAGAACATCGATATCCCCGCGGATCCGAGACTCGCGAAGATAGGACTTCCGAGCGGAAAGAGGATCATTCCTTGATCCGAGTCAGCATCTACCAGGCTGAAGAACAAACCGCAAACCCGCAAACTTACCGTACGACAAAGCATCAAGAATATTCAACAACAAGCCCACCACCACAGCCGGCAAACAGGACACGGGCTCAACCACGGCCTTTCTCCACAGCACGCCCACATCCCAGCGTTTCGGATGAGCAAGAGTGACGGGGATTGTCTTCCTGAAAGACCTTGTTGCTCCCCCGAACCACTTCCTATGCCGCTGCCCCGGCTGTTTCTGGCCTTCCAGGTCTTCGTCAACCGGTTCCTCGCCAATGATACCGTACCCATTCCTAGCAGCAGCATCTCGTAACAGCGGCGCCATCTCACCGCCCGGTTCGCTCGCAGTGCGATGTGTCAGGATCGGCCGGCGCGAGGATGCCGAACTCGGCACCCTTGTGAGCGCTTCTTCTGCTTCGCTTTCTTCTCCTCGTTCCTCCTCTTCACCTTCAGTTGTCCCACCCCGCTCCAAATCCTGGTCAATCCTCGTTGGCTGATGATCAGGCGGACTCCTCCTCAGCATATTCGCGAGCATGGACGGGCCCTCTCCAGTCCCCTCCCCAGCCTCGTGAGTGCCCTCAGGAGACGGAGGCTCGGAGACTTCGGCTATCGTATTCGACGGCCGCCGGAGAACCACCGTTCTCACGCTCCCTGGGCTGGGCGGCTCTACTATTTGTGCGGGGCCGGGGATGGCGGTAGTACTACGGGTGAATTGGAGCGACGAGGATCGTGTTCGCCTGAGGAAGGGCGGCGGGCTTTCGGCGTCCTTCGTGCCGGAGAGGAAGTAGCTGGCGAGTTCGGCGGTTTCTTCGCGCACGGAGCGGGCAGATTCGGCGCTGTCGAGGGGAGCTAGGTTTGGAAATGTCAGCATGAGACAAGAGAGGTGGTCGGGGTCCGCGGTGAGGTTCGTCAGAACGGCGGCGGGTACGAACCTAGATAGTCCCGTATTGTTCCGTGGATGAAGGACCTCAGGGGTTCGCGATGGGGGATGGCGCCCACGGAGGAGGAGAACAACCGGGCATCGTTGCTAAGTTGGCGTGAGAGGTGGTGTTGGCCTGACTGGCCGTGGTGTTGGTCTAGATCGTCGTCGCCGTGGGAAGCGATGGACGAGACGGAGTACCGACGACCCCGTGAGGAGTCGCCGGGAGTAGGGGACGACATCTGCGGGTAGGCAGGGTGTCTGTCTGAGGTGAGGCTCGGGTCGTTATTCCGGTACGGTATGCTGTCGTCAAGCGGTTGTTGCGGAATCCAGAGGACGAGGCAACACCAGGCTCATGGCGCAAGGCACGGATCGAGCGTTCGGGGCTAGAACGACATCAACCCCCTGCGATGATGTGTATACGGGAGGCCGAAGGTTATTTGCTGGCCTGTAAGGCAGGCGGAAACAACAGGCGGAATGGATTATGTCGACAGCAAGGTGGAGGATCGGGCTGCAGGCGGATGACGGCGATGATGGAGCGACGCAGCTATAGTATGTACCGGTCTAGATGCTAGTCATGCCAGGGCATCAGCACACCATCGATATCGCACCTAACTAGTGGTTGGCTCAACGGTTGATGATATGCTTGCGCAGGACGGGAGAGACAAGGCGACAGGAGATAAGCATCCGGATGTAGTAGTATTCAGATGTTCAGAGAAACCCGGAGCACTGTGCTGGTTCCTCTGTCCCGACCCTTCCCAGGTTGATATTTTTCTGGTTTTTGGTGGAGCCGAATCCGTCAACTAGCGCCAACTTCGGACAACAACAAATCCATAATTCCATTCCATCCCCTCGAATCTTTTCATCTCCAATCCCTATTGTTCACAAATATATCGTCCGGCATCGGTGCAAATCACACCAGCATTGTGACGTGCTTGCATGCTGCGCGGTTCAATTGCTAATTTTTGAAAGTCAACAGGAAACAGGTTCGAGGTCTGGAACGTTTGGTTCACATGCAAGCGACGGTGGGGCCTCTGTAGGGTGATGTAATAACAGTGCGAATTGACTTCTGCTGTCGACTTGAGGTACCGATCTTGCCTGTCGAAAGACCATCACGCCAGGATGGGCCTTGTAAACCCAAAACCTGGAATTGACACATTTGTGAAATTTTGAACTCACGATTATTGACTCGAACGGTAGCACAAGATATTCCAGACATGAAGTGAGTTGCTGGTACAACAACAAGCAAAACGGCACCTGTTTGACCACTTCTCTCTTCTATCCGCTTTCTCACCCAGCGAATCCGATGCCTGACAGTGCACTGTGCCAACGGCCTGGCCCTCACCATTGGCCAAAAAACTTCGTCAAGCCATGTGAGCATGGCCTTGCAACAAGGCACTCTGCAGGCACCGGCGGGAACATACACATGAGCCGTCTTGCGTGCTCCGTCCTCCCCTTGACATTGGCAGCCTTCCCTCGCTGTCTCCCCCACATTGGGCGCTCGCGCCGATGCGGCTCCGGCTCGCGGATGGCTTCCGTCGTTCCCGGTTGAATGCCGCACCGGCTTGCCCGTCAAGATCTATTTGAAGTTTTGCCACCCGGAGGAGAAACGCAACGTCTTCTGCCGCCATCGTGGTGCCATCTTTGCTGAGCCGCGCGGGGAGCCAGATGATCGCGGGGAAGTGAAACGCTGCTGGGGTTTGGCTCTGACCGGTTGTCCATACATACATAGCGTGGTGGTGTTTTGCTCCCGCAGTGCAAGGCGGAGCTTGTAGATGATGTGTCTGTACTTGACTCGGTCATTGTATCGTGACCCTGCACGCCACACGAGCGGCCAATCGATGCTCGTTCCAGCATCTGCTGTCCACTCTTCACCCGAGCTTCTGGAGGTATCCCTGGGCGATTAACCGCTCTACATCCCCCTGCCGGACGTAGAACTGGCTGTTCTTGGTCAGGTTGATGGCCCTGTCGCATCACGTATCATCAGCCCTGTTCCGCCGGCATTACTCCTAAGACTCAACCGGGATCAGAACTTACCCATACTCGGTCTGAATCTCGCCGGCATCTTTGAGCACACGGACATCAATGAACAGATCCCTCGGGGGTTCCAAGCTCCCCGTCAGGTCGATGTCTGTCCAATGCCCCTTGTATGCGGCCAGCAAATCCCCATACTGCCGGAAATAATCTTCCTCCTGCGGGCTCAAACTGCTGCTTCCCGCCGCACCATCCGGCCCTGGGGCCGCTGCCGCTCCACCCTGCTGCTGGGCCCCCGCAATGTCGAGAATATCTGTCCCGTTCCAAACCATCTCCTCCAGTTTGTCGGTTCTCGTCCGGTGGTAGGCGAGGAGGCAGCGCTTGTTCCGGCGCATCGACAAGTGGTTGACCAGGAGTGTGCAGGCTGTAGCTTGGTGTTCGGCTGGATCAAAGGAGCCCTGGAAAGGCTCGAGGAGCGCTGCGACGTCCCGGTCGAGGTCACGGACTTCGCGCGTGACGGCCCGCACGAGCTCCGTTTGGTACGGCGGGAGATGAGTGAGGTTTTGCGTCCGCTTAGCGTGCTGGACCTGTGGATGGGAAGGAGGGGTGTTAGTTGGGCTCCTCGGGCTGTGCGAGACAGCCTCCGCTGGATGGTCGAGACTCACAAGTTTGTTTCCGAGGTCACCGTACATCGGCATCTTGGCGGCTTATTGTGTTTCGATCCGTAAACTGTGCAGTCTTCAAGATTCGTTTCTTAGAGTCTTCTCTGTTCGCGAAACTTGTTGGAGAAGACAAGGGAGCTTGGAGTCGCGGCGCGTTGAGCTGCTGATTATCCTCCAATTGACGCGACGAGCCCCACCTGACACTTCAGCACAGTGAAGCGTCCGAGCCATCTCGACGCAGAACCTAAACTTTAAATCCCATGGACGATACAGGATCACATAGCCATCCGTGACCTTCAATGGCCAGGCAATCTTCACTATGGATGAGGCAGGCACGAGGACTTTCGCATTGGCTCCATGGGCTAGAATTACGCCGATCCGGAATGTCAAAGCTGGTACGAAGGAATGGCATGCAGTTCCCAATGGATTGTATTGGCATATAGACCCCATTAATCCTTGAACTCGTACATACATTCAAATATATGGAAGCTCCGCTACTGCTGACAAAAACTAATTAACTGATTACCTCATGGATGGGTTCCAGTTGTCTTGCTCTACGGCAGTTTCGGTGAGGAGCACTCTCCTCTCTACCGCTCTGTTGGACAAACGAACACCCCTAGCAATCGAGCATGATCGATTTCTCAAGCATTCAAACACCTGTCGAGCGCACACAGTTAGCTTGTGCCGGCACGCGTTGTCCAAGCAGAGCAAACGAAGTCGAGGTAATAAGGATCAGAGTTGCCTGTCAAGGCGGGTTTTGTCCACATCTGCGGGTCTTGAGGCCGCTCGGAAACACGGACCAAAAGTTATCATCAGGAAAGAAGGGGATGCTTATTGAAAGAAAAATCCAGATAGTACGTACCATTTAAGGAGACCTGGTGGTTGACATGTTGACCCGAGATCAGCCGTCTTGGTGTTGTTGTTTGGAGAAGAGAAGGAAGAGCTCGACCTCCAAAAATTTATTTTCCAGAAAAGTCAACAGAGACGCACTGACCACCTGCCCGATCTGTTATGTGGACCCACTCGACACCTCCAAGCATAAGAGGGTCGGCGATAAGATAAAGCTTCCAGGTTTTGGTGGGCGGCGATGGCGAAGAGCCGAAGGCGACTCCCACGGCTCGGCCTGGAAGCTGCGAGATTGTTCCTGTCAAGACAACATCCGACGTTCGATGGGCCCTGGCGCATGGCAGAGCCAGGTCCCGATTGCCACAGTCCAGCTGTTAGAATAAAGACCTAGAAATACCTTGCGACCGTGAACGGCCTGGGTTGACCAATACAATCTCTCTTTCCTATTTGGTGACCTTTGACGTCGACCTCAACGTCCTGACATGCTTTACATGCGAAACATGCAACCAGCACGACTTCAACTTGTATCAGAAGCTTCACGGCGGCTGGCCGCTTCAACACGCGGGGCTTTCGCCCTCACACAACGCCAACTCCCACGCACTCTAGCAGCAGCTCCCCGGCTGACTACCGCCGCAACCGATCCCCTCCATCTCCTCCCGACCATCGCCCTCCGAGCATACTCCAACTATGGCAGGCCACATCCCCCGGGCGGCACGCACCGCATGAACCTCGGCGGTGAGCCCGAAAAGCCAGCCCTCGAACAATACGGCGTCGACCTGACGGCAAAGGCCAAGGCCGGCAAACTCGACCCTGTCATCGGCCGGTCCTCCGAGATTCAGCGCACGATTCAGATCCTCTCACGCCGGACCAAGAACAACCCCGTCCTGATCGGAAACGCCGGCGTCGGCAAGACGGCTATCCTGGAGGGCCTTGCCCAAGAGATTGTGCGCGGGGCTGTCCCAGAGAGCATAAAGAACAAGAGAGTGATTGCTCTTGACCTGGGTTCTCTGATCGCTGGCGCAAAGTTCCGCGGCGACTTTGAGGAGCGCCTCAAGAAGGTCTTGAACGAAGTCCACGAGGCCAATGGCGAGGTGATCCTCTTTATCGACGAGCTTCATACCCTGCTCGGCTTAGGCAAGGCCGAGGGCTCCATTGACGCCTCCAACCTCCTCAAGCCCGCCTTGTCGCGCGGCGAGCTGCAGTGCTGCGGTGCTACAACCCTCGCCGAATACCGCCAGATCGAGAAAGACGTCGCATTGGCCCGGCGTTTCCAGCCTATCATTGTCGGCGAGCCAAGCGTTCAAGACACCATCAGCATCCTTCGCGGCATCAAGGACAAGTATGAGGTCCACCACGGTGTGCGCATTACCGACGGCGCTCTCGTTGCCGCCGCGACTCTCTCGAACCGCTACATCACCGATCGGTTCTTACCCGACAAGGCCATTGACCTGATGGACGAGGCCGCCAGCTCGCTACGGTTGCAGCAGGAAAGCAAGCCTGAAGATATCCTGCGCCTCGACCAGAAGATCATGACCATCCAGATCGAGCTCGAAAGTCTGCGGAAAGAAAAGGACATCGCCAGCAAGGAGCGGCGCGAGAAGCTTGAGGCAGATCTCAAGAAGTGCCAGGAGGAGGCAGCCATCTTGACGGAGAAGTGGGAGAAGGAGAAGGCCGAAATCGACGCCATCAAGCAGACGCAGGCGGAGCTTGACAAGGCCAGAATAGAATTGGAGCAGGCCCAGCGCGAGGGCAATTTTGCGCGGGCATCGGAGCTGCGCTTCGGCATCATCCCCAGCCTGGAGAAGAAGCTTCCCAAGGATGGAGAGAAGTCTCAGGACGAGGACGCCCTGATCCACGACTCGGTCACGGCCGATGACATCGCCAATGTGGTGTCACGCGTTACCGGCATCCCCGTCTCGAAGCTCACCACCGGCCACATGGAGAGGCTCATCCACATGGAAGACATTCTCCGCGAATCCATCCGCGGGCAAGACGAAGCTCTCAAGGCCGTCGCCGACGCCGTGCGGATGCAGCGCGCCGGCCTGAGCGGCGAGAACCGGCCGCTCGCCTCCTTCTTCTTCCTCGGCCCAACCGGCGTCGGTAAGACCGAGCTCTGCAAGAAACTCGCCGGCTTCCTCTTCTCGACCGAAACCGCCGTCGTCCGCTTCGATATGTCCGAGTTTCAGGAAAAGCACACCATCTCCCGCCTCATCGGCGCCCCGTCGGGCTACGTGGGCTACGAAGACGCAGGCCAACTGACCGAGGCAGTCCGCCGCAAACCCTACGCCGTCTTGCTGTTCGACGAGTTCGAGAAGGCGCACCGCGACATCTCGGCCTTGCTCCTCCAGGTCCTCGACGAAGGCTACCTCACCGACGCTCAGGGCCACAAGGTCGACTTCAAGAACACAATCATCGTCCTCACCTCCAACCTCGGCGCTGAGATCCTCGTCGGCGCCGATCCCATCCACCCATACGAGGAAACCGAGGACGGCGACATCCACCCCCGCGTCAAGTCCGCCGTCATGGACGTGGTCGCCTCCAAGTACCCGCCCGAGTTCCTCAACCGCATCGACAGCTTCATCGTCTTCAAGCGCCTCTCCCTGCAGGCCCTGCGCGACATTGTTGACATCCGCCTGCGCGAGCTGCAGGGCCGCCTGGACGACCGCAGGATCACGCTCGACGTGCCCGCCGACGTGCGCGAGTGGCTGGCCGAGAGGGGATACGATCCCAAGTTTGGCGCCCGCCCGCTGAACCGGCTGATCACCACGCAGATTGGCAACGGGCTGGCGGATAAGATCATCCGCGGGGAGATTCGGACGGGGGATACGGCGCGGGTGTCGCTGAATGAGGACAAGAGCGGGTTAGTGGTGAGCGCGGTGCCGGCGCAGCAGCGGCAGGGGGATGGCGAGCAGCAGCAGGAGAGCGCCGCGGCTTGATGAGGTGCTTTTCTGGTCATGATTTGATGACGACGGGTATGACCTTGTTTGTATGAATGACTTTGTTTATTTATCTGTACTATAGCATGATATGACTGGGAGGGTTTTCGCGTGTATAATATTAAGGAAAACTCGCCGCTTCATCATGGTGTTTGAATGATAGGGGTTGGGGTGGAAAAGGTGGCTGGATAGGTACATTGTGATATAAAATTCTATTAGACTCTGCTCTTCAACGATTACTGCTGGGATGATATTCTGTGGGGTAAGAATGTGTTCATCGACTTCTCCATAGCTAGGTGCCGCTCAGTTTTGAGCATGGTCATAAGCAAATAAAACAAATAAAACACATAGCGAGTCTTCCTCCCCCTCTAGCTCGGAGTTACATTCCTCCTGGTTCGTCTTATGGCCATATCTCCAGTGCCATGCCCTTACCCCATCAGTTGTCGAGGGGAGCCGATCGTCATATGTTACACAAAGCCATCCAACCGCATCCGGATCTTGACTTGAACATTACTGATAGAGGGGCTCGTGGGGACAATACGTACCTGAGGTAAGGGGCTGCAAACAAGACCAACAACCTCAGTGAAAATGACCTGCGCCAATACGGAGTATATGTACGAGACAAAGAGACTAACCAACCAAACCACCAACGGACTGTTGTATGTTGCCTTGCGGGTGTAAGAAGCAGAACGCTCACCCATTACCCCATTTCAAGGAGCCAACTTGTCTCATAACAGAGTGATAAGTTGTTATGAAAGAGTTCCAACCTGGCCCCTCCCCCCAAGAATGGCACCCCGAGTTTGACTGAGCATGTGAACACGAACTCACGAGAACTCAGGTACCTAGGTAGGTACCTACCTCTGTCCTTGAACTGGGATAAGCAATACGGTAGAATCGGGCATCAACCTAACTTCTCCCCGAGGCCCGCAATCACCAGACTCTTGTCGTCATGTTCTTCGTATTCCGTGTCACACCAACGGCCCCAAGGCCAATAATCTATCTCCCTCTTTGTCTGTCTGTCTGACATCATTCATTCCCCAGCCTCCTTCTTCCAGTTTCGGTTGCGTGCTTCAACACTGCGCCAAGGAGATCACCTACGTACGTAGGTACATACCCCTAGATCAGCCAACTACCCGCCTAGGTTAGCATTGCACGCAGGTGTGAGGAACCCAATCAAACACCAAAATGGCGAGGAGTTGAGCAGTAAAAAACGCCTTGTACTGATAGACGTTACAAGCAGCACTGCAGAATGAGGTATCTCGGGTAGAAATCAACACTCAACAACCATCCATTGAGAGTGTCCGAAAACAACTACTTACCTACCTACGGAGTGGTAAACAAAGGTGATGAATTCACAAGTCAATCCCCTCTTTCCCCCATTTAAAAGAGAAAAGAAAAACCAACCCTTCACGACGCCCAATCCATCATTCATTCCAGCATGCCATCGTCCATTCTGTCTTTGCTCAATCTTGTTGTACGCAATAAAGTATCAAAAACCATCCCAACCCAGGCAGAGAGAAAACAAAACAAATAAGAGCCGTCTCACCCTTGTATTCTTTCACTTCCCACCAACACCGCCGCCGCAGCCACAACCACCAATTCCTTTTCTCCTGCTTTTAATCATCATGTCATTGCCATCGTCAGATATCGTCCTAGTTCCCTTTCTGCCATAAAACCTGCCCCCTTCCAACTTGCCATCCATTTCGGATTGCTTGCTTCCTGCATGTCATCACCACGTACGTCTAGAGCGAAACACCGCAAGAGACCAAAAGATGAAGAAAGTAAACAGTGATGGAATGGAAGAAGATAACAAAACCGTGGATGACCCAACTTCCAGGCAGAACAAGAAGCGTGCCCGTGTCTGTCGTAGCAAATTGTACATTTGATTGAGGGTCCCCCAACTCATGTGAGGAACCGACCATGTGATGATGGCGTCCCTTCGTTCGTCCTCTTTTCCTCTCTTTTCTTTCTCCCCCAAAGACCCGAGGGAAAACATCGCAAAAGTCCCAAGATAAACGAACGTCCGGCCGCCACCACCACCACGCAATACACAAACACACCCCTCATCCCGCTCTCCGTCTGCTCTCTTCATCTTTCTCTCTCTCGTTTCTCATTTCATAAAGTAGCGGCGTATTGTGCGTTCACGGGGATCCATGCGCAAAAAAGACAGGTTGGGGGGAGGTAGAGGCTGGTCTTCAGAATAGGCAAGGTCGACTGATTGCGCTAGCGGAGGTTTATATCTGATAGAGCAACGCCATCGATGCCATGCTTGGCCGGGAGAAAAAAAGGAGGCGGCGGTGGCGGCGTAGGGAAGGAAGAAACAAGGTGTGAGGAGATCAGGAAACAAAACCCCCCTCTCCCCTAAACCACCAGCCGGTTATTTGCCAGTGTCGTACGCACTTAGTTGTTCTTCTTGATCTCCTGGGCCAGCCAGTCAAGACCCTCAAAGAGACCGTCACCCGAGGTGGCGCACGTGGATTGGATGTACTAAAAGGGAGAAGGGTTAGCAGCTGGGAGACATGACAAGTTGCAGGAATCACCAAGATATCGTACCCAAGTGCGTTGCCGCAGGCTGTGGAGGCCGAGCTTGTCTGTGATCTCGGCGACGGACATGGCATTCTGGGGAAAAGAACAGCGGGGTCAGCTTTTCGTCTTTTGCTTCAGTCATATTATTTTTTGGGATGGTAACTCACCGGCAGATCTTGCTTGTTGGCGAAGACGAGGAGAAGGGCGTCCCTCAGTTCATCCTCGTTGAGCATGCGCTGCAGCTCCTCACGAGCCTCGGGCACACGGTCGCGGTCATTGCTGTCGACGACGAAGATGATGCCCTGGGTATTCTGGAAGTAGTGGCGCCACAGGGGGCGAATCTTGTCCTGACCACCGACGTCCCACACGGTGAACTGGATGTTGCGGTACTCGACGGTCTCGACGTTGAAGCCTGAGGGGGGTAAGAATCAGCCACACGTGTTCGACGAGGCTGTGTGTCCAAGAACTCTTGGATGCACTGTAGCGGAGATCCTCGGAGGCCAACAAAAAGCGGACAGGGCGGACAACATACCGATGGTCGGGATGGTGGTGACGACCTCACCAAGCTTGAGCTTGTAGAGGATGGTGGTCTTGCCGGCGGCATCGAGACCAACCATGAGGATGCGCATCTCTTTCTGCTTCATAAGCAGAGAGAGGAAGCTGAAAAGCTTGGATCCCGCTATACCCATCTTGGCGGTGTTGTGAGGTGACTCGCGTGACGATTACGGTAGATAAATGATCTGCGGCGTAAGAAAACCCAAGGTAAGCAGCTGAACAGCAGCGGTTTGAATGGTGGGTGCGGTTTCGAGAGGAGCGAGCGGGAAGGTTCGATTGTCTGGCGGGAAGATGGGGCTGCCGACAAGTTGACAAAGGAGCCGTGGGCTTTGGAGGCTACCGACGGCCTTTTTGAAGTCTGATCCGGGACGGGCGTGGTCTGAGGACAGATATGCAGCACAGCGCGTCCTGCCAGGGGAATGGCTCGAGATGCTCCAGGCTGCAGAATAAAGAGGGAAAGGGATGGAAGAGTCGTCACAACCTGGAACGGATTGGACGGGCAGTCAGGGCGGGCTTTGGGCCGCGCAAGACTCGTAGATTGGATGCCTTCGCACGCAACCAGACGCAAAGGGGAGAGACGGAGGCTGGACGCGAACGGAGTCCAACAGGCAAAAACCGAGGCAGAGGGATGGGATGATGGGCTGGATGGGCACTGGGTGACGGAGAAAAGAAACTGGCCGACTTACTATTATTTGGGGGATGGATGGATGAAGGATAAAGTGGGCTGACGACGGTGATGATGAGGCAGCAGGAAGAAGCCGGACGACCGTCGAGAGTTGAATGGGGACTTTGTGATGCTACGATGGCGGTGTGTGGAAGGAGAGCCTCGAGGGGGGGGAAAACAAGAAGTGCCCGGGATTGGATTTTGAAAGTTGTTCTTGGGCCGAACGGGGCCCTCCCAACACGCAGCCCAATCGAGAAACAGGCAGGGACCCGACAGTCAGTGGGCTGCTGGCTGCTGGCTCAGTGGCTGCTGGCTGGCTTGCGTTGCGCTGCGATTGCTGCGGTCTCGGCAACGTTAGCCTCCTGGCCTGCTTTCCGCCTGCTGGTTGGCTTCCAGAGGCTCATGGAATCGGGATGCGCCCCGTTCACAGCGTGCAAGGACCACCTTTGGGCTCCCTTTGGATACCCGGCGGGACTCGGAGGGTACCTCCCACAGGTTTATCGGCAGGGCTTATTCCCCGGCTGATAAGCCGATAACAGCTGGTTGCCACCTGTACTCTACTTGTACCGGCGGAGAAACGAGGGGCGTTTCACCTGATTGGAGCCAGTGAACGTGCGCCTCCTTTTTCTGCCCAGCACTGAAAAACAGCAGGCAGTTGAAGCCGGCCGACAGAGAACGTGAACTGACGTCTGCTTGGCAGCCGGCGATTGGCCAAGCCTCTTGGAAACCGACTTCGCCAAGGTGTCCCTTGGGAATCTCCGAGCCCTGGAGCAGCAGCATCACAACCTATCCCCCGAAAGAGGGAACAAGCACGACCAGCAATCGTCGTCGGCAACCATTGCGGAGGCCAGCCTGGCAACATTGCTGCTGTCGTCATCACCCACCCGACCCTAGACCCGACCCTGGACCCGACGACGACGACACCGACGACAAAAAGGAAAATCACCACCACCATGTTCCTGCAAGCAGCAGCCCGTCTGCTGCTGGCGGCCAGCGTGCTGCTGGGCTCCGCCGCCGCCCACAACATCCAGCTCCCCGCCCACGGCCGCGAGTGCTTCCACGAGAACCTCCACCGCGGCGACAAGATGACCGTCACCTTCCAGGTCGGCGACCGCGAGTTTGGCAGCGCCGGCAACCTCGACATTGACTTCTGGGTACATACATACTCCAGGTCCCAACCAGCACTCCCCTCCTGAGCAGCAGCCGCTGACCAAGCTCCTCCCACCTCTCACACAGATCACAAACCCCATCGGCCAATTCGAAGTCAACGACAAGTCCGTCTCCAATGGCGACTTCTCCTTCGACGCCAAGCACGACGGCAAGTACACCTACTGCTTCGGCAACGAGCACTGGGGCGCCACGAGCAAGGAGGTGTCGTTCAACGTCCACGGTATCGTCTACGTCTCCGAGGCCGACGTGCCCCAGGACCCCCTCGAGGTCGAGGTCCGCAAGCTGTCCGAGATGCTGGAGCGCGTCAAGGACGAGCAGAGCTACATTGTCGTCCGCGAGCGCACCCACCGCAACACCGCCGAGAGCACAAACAGCCGCGTCAAGTGGTGGAACATTTTCGTCATCGCCGTCGTTATCGGCGAGAGCGTCTTCCAGGTCTGGTGGCTGCGGCGGTTCTTTGAGGTACGTTGGTTTTTATGCTCTTTGGTTGATGTCCGGATGAGTCTAGTTCATGCTGACGGATTCCCTTGGTATAATAGGTCAAGCGGGTCGTCTAAACTGCTCACTAGCATGGTTGGTTCTGACGGAGGGTTTCTGGGGCTTGGGCATGAACGAAAACAAAAAGGGTGGCGGCGTATATTGGCGTCTTGGATGAGGCATGTCTCGAGGCGAGGGCCATACCATACATGTACAATCAACAACAGCAATATGACACGAGTTTCAGCACGATCCCAGAAGGTCATCATGATAATGCTATCGTCTGTTATACCAGCGAGTGCACGCTGTCGGAATCAATGAGCAATTATCCCTCGTGAACTTGAAACAGACTTTTAACGGTCTAGCAATCCCAACAGATCATGTCTTATATTTGGCATCCCCAAGGCCATTGAAGCATCATCAACTCATCATAGATCATCATCCCATCGACAAATTATCCGCCCAACGCCAGAGAAACCATATCCAACTGGCAGGCCCGCCCATATCAACAGCCAAACAAAAGCCCGACCACAAGGCAAAACAAAGGAAATAACAGAAATAAAAAAATCAAACACCCTGATCAACCTGATCCCCCTCCACCCTCCCATCCCCTCCCCTCACCGGCACTACCACCTCCTTCACCGGATGCAACAGCATCGGCGGCAAGCACATCCTCCCTTCGCCTCCCCGCATCGTCCCAACGGTCCTGTCATCCCCGTACTCGTCCACCGTCAGCTCAAACTCCTCCCCGCCATCCCCGTTCACCCTCGCCCCCAGCCAGCGCCGGTACAAATTCCCCGCGAAACCCGAATTATAAAACCACGTCACGCCCTTCAGGTTATGTTCCCCGTTGCCAAACACGCTGGTCCTCGCCCCGCCCGTCGCGCCGTTCCTCCCGCCATTAAACACGCGCGCCATGTAGTCGAGCGGCCACTCGCGGTCCACAAACACGGGGTGCGGCGCAAAGACGGCCTTGAAGCCGTGGTGCAGCGCCACCGTGGCCGGCCACATTTCCGGGAACGCGTGGTGCTTGGCGAAGGCGGTCTCGCGGTGCATGGCGAGGAGGAGGCGCCGCGAGAGGCGCGAGGCCGTGATGATGTGCGCGCGCCGGGGGAGCGTGTCGTTGGGAGGTTGGGAACGGTAGCCTGTGATGTCGTCGGTGAGTGCCCACGTGGTGCCGACCGGGTCGAAGATAGGATTGAGCGCGATCAGGTCGGCCTCCTCGCCTACGCCCCAGGTGTATTTGTCGCGGTCTGGGGTGGTGGTTGGCGGCGTCGGGTCGGTGGCATGCTCGAACCAGTCGGCGGGGTGGGAGGGGCGTTCGGGGCCCCAGATGGGCTTTTCGAGGTTGGGGTTGGGAGCGCCGGGACGGGGTTTGGCGTTGTTGGGGTCGAGGATGGTGTCTGGCGTGACGGTCTGCTGCTCGGTTTGGACACGGACCATGTGCACAAAGTCCTCCCAGCTGCCGTGGACGCGCGGGATGTAAAACCGAGCGTTCCGCTCCCAGAGCCCCTTTCTCGGCTGCTCCCTCGCCCAGCGCTCCAGCTTCTCTAGCAGGTCGTGATAATGCCCGATGTACCGGATATCCATCTCCCACTGCCAAAAGTAGTCGTACTCGGGATGGTTGTAGGCAAACAGCTGCATCGCCATCTGCAGGCCGCGGTACGAGCCGTGGACGGGCAGATCGGGACCGCGTGCCCACAGGTCGCGGATGCCCTGGTACACGGCAAGCATCTGCGTCTCGGACCAGAGTGTCGCGATGCCCCGGAACTCGGCGGGAACGGTGTCGTTGATGCGCCGGCGGTACTCGTCATCGTCGGCCCAGACGGGGTTGCGCGCGTCGTTGCGCACCTGGACGAGCAGGTGCACGTCGTAGCGGCCGCCCGAGGCGAGGGAGAGCTCCGAGATGAGGGCGCGTAGGTTGAGGATGTCCTCCTCGCGCCAGACAAACTCGTCCCAGCCGCGGAGGACGACGGCGGTGCGGGGGATGGTGCCGGTGCCGGTCTGCGCAGTGCTGTTGTTGGCGAGGATGTGAGCTGTCGAGTTCTTCTCAGAACGAGATGCTAACTTGGCCTGTTGCTGGGCCAGCCCATCACCAATATAAAACCCCTTTGGCCGTTCCTCGCGCACCGCCAGCGGCTTATACCGGTCCTTATTCGCCAGGTAACACCTCCTTTGCGCATCCGCCCAGTCCACGTTCCTCCAATCTACCTTGTTTCCGTCCTTCCATACCTCCTCCGCGCCCGTTTTGTCTCCGTGATCCCCGAGGCCCAACCCGCCGTTCCGCACCGAGTATCCGTACCCGTACGGACCGTACCGTCCGAAGCGGTCAAAGCAGACGTCCTCGGGCAGGGAGAGCAGCTCGTACGAGCCAAGGACGTGCTGTGGAAACCCGCTCGGGCGGCCGGGGAGGTATCTGATCGACGGAATGCGGACGGTATTTGCGGCGTCGAGGAAACACTCGCGGATCATCCCGCCCGCCGCTGTAGACGATGACGACGACGAAGACGAGGGCTTGGGAATCCCGGCCTTGGGATGGTCGACGAACGGCCTGCTCGCCGGGGGAGTCTTAGTCTCGATGCCCTCCTGGGTGCCATTATACCTGCCATCGACGTCCGGGTCCCGCGGATACTGGGGGTTGCTGTCCGCCAGCGGCACGACGGATTTAATCCCGCCGTAGTACCGCGTGAGGAACTCGAACTGCTCCCACGGCGGCGGTACGAAGGGCTTCTTGTCCACCCTGCCCTCGGCCAGGCGCCGGTTCTCGAGCTGGCTGGCGCGGATGAGGCAGAGGATGAAGAGGATGATGGTGGTCATGACGCCGAAGCAGAGCCAGCGCATGACCTTATTTGGGAGACGGTAGCGGGCGTATGGTCGGAACGGGAGACGGCGTGCGGCGGCGGACGGGGTTGGGCGTTTGGGGGGTTGAAGGAGGGAGGCGGAGGGGGACGTTTGGCCCGAACCGTCCGAGTCGGAGATGGTGGATTCGTCATCGTCAGAGGAAGAGGAGTATTCGGAGTCGGAGTAGCGCTCTTTTGTTGGGGATCCCGGGGAACGGTGTGTGAGTCTTTTTGACGGGGGGACGCCTCGGTAGAGAGGGAGTCTTGGACTCCTCGCCTTCCGGGCACGGAAGGGGTTCCATGCTGTGAGGCCCATCGTCTTGGAAAGAAGGGAAATGAGACGGGACGGGTGATGACCAGACCACTGGTTGGGTTAGTCAACGAGGGGCAACTTTGACGATGGTCCAAGAGCAAGGATAGGGCAGCTGTTGTCGTCATACCTATGAGGAGTCTGAGTGGCTTGGTGGGCTTGCCCAACGTCCAGGGCAGTCACTGTTGTATCAATGAAACAATAACGAGGTGACGTCTTTCACTTCAATAATCAAAAAATCCAAACACCCGAGTCAACAATATGTAAGAGCGGGAGGCGGGACTTGTGTCGGGCGCCGCAAGACATGGACTCGAACATGGGCAGCGCGGGCCACCGCTTGTTTCCGGCGCTTGATGTGTTGGCGCTTGGCATGGTTGATGTTTGGGTTGGCAGAGTGTTGCCGGGCAACAAACACGCTTTGGACCCACTTTGACAGTTGCGCCAAGCTTTGATGAGTGGGGGTTAGGGTCGGGCTCCTGCGTGGGTCAGGCGCCAAGTTGGTGGGTTGGCTGCTTTGGGCACGTGCAAGGCATTTCCCGGGGATTTCCTGGGGACTTACAGAGCACAAGAGCATGGAACCTCTCTGCCTTCTCCAGATCTGCCGGATCTATTACTCCGTATCTATCAACTATCGAACATGACGTCGCTGACCATTCTAAAATTAAAAATCCCTCAGGATCTCTCTAGTATATGGTTTTATCCGAGAAGTATAGCGCCTGACTGGTACTGAAACTCTCTGACCTGAATTCCAGGACATCCATGAATCAATCGACGCTATACACACTGGTATTTCGAAATTGCCGTTTATTAGTTGGGATCGCGGGGGATGGATTAGACATGGCGTTGGTGGCCGCAGGTGGCTGCATGCTGCCCACCCTTCCCATGACCATACTCCGTAGGATTCAAGGTCCCAACTCAGTCAAGCGGATCGGCCATCTTCCATAATAGTAAGCACCTCGCAACCCCTCAAAGACCGAGAGCGAGCTTCCGCCCTTTCAAAGACCTGCCCTGCCCGAGTCCGAGCCGCCTCCATGAGGTACCTCCATGACTTGAGTAGACACGCCCCGAGTCAGGCAAGGCGGTCAAGATGGAATCCCGCAACGTGAGGTTTATAGTACATCTACTCCGTACTCTATTTCCAAGATCGGGAATGTTCAGGTCCCCTCCACCAACGCCACGAGGACCTCGGTATAGAGCGGCCTCCGCCGATCCCCCTCTCCGCAGACTCCTCGATAGGGCACGGAACGGATAACTGCTGGACAGCACATGTGCGCCCGTCTGTCCAAGCACACCTGAACATACCTGGCACTGAAGTGCGTAGGAGGTACTTGTCTCACTTGACATGCAGGCCTCAACGTGGTCAGCTTGTTACTTGCTTCCACCGCTCCGAGTTTGCCGCAGCCATCTGGAATTTGTCCAACCAGGCCATACCCGACGCTGCCATCATCTGCCATATCAGTCTAGAACAGACTATGTTTGCATCCACGTGCTTCTACAACCAGAGTCCTGGAACCACTCCTGTCCCGTTCAGCTGTGTACTAGCAATGCATCATTTCCGTTTCGATCCCGCCTTTGTCCACTCGCAAAGCCCCTCAAGGTCCCCAACGGCCCCGAGAGGGGCCAATGCCCGTTCGCCGGCCGCCGTCCGGGTCGCACCTCGGACTCCCGGTCATCTTCCACCAACCTTCCTCGTGCCCATGCAGCTACCTGCGTGGCACACCCATTGTGGTCCGTCGCCAGTCTGGACGACCAGCCGGTGCTCCAGTGTTGGCTCTCACCGGGATGCCTTTGAGAAACCTCAAAAATTGAAGAAGGAAGAGCGCTCCCCTTTGTCCACCTCATCTCGTGTCCCGGAGCTTTCATCGTTTTGCCAGCGAAACCTCCTCAGCGACGTGGCTATCCCTGGTACTTTCTTGACGTAGTAACCCCCGTCTTATACATTCGTCTTACATCTCATCCTTTAGACTCACCTTGAACTGGCTTGTTGACTTCTGTTCAAAATCCTCCAATTCGACCACCTCTCTCAGACTTCGCCTTCAACTACATCCATCATCCCTCTTCACCACCCTTCCTCCAATGTCTGTCACCATCACAGAACCGCCCAAAACCCTCTCTCTCAAGATGGGCATCGAAGAGAAACCACCACATCCTCAGCCGGGCGGGAACAACCACCCATTGCTCCCGCACCCCGCCCTCCCTCTACCCCCTGACATGGCCCTCCGCCAGGACCGCTTCCGCATCACCCTGGACGGCTGGGCCCTGCTCACCCTCTCCGCTGTCCTCGTGGTGGGCATGCACTTCGTCTCGCGGCCCGTCCTCGACGTCGTCCTCCTCTCCCTGCCCCTCGGCCTGCTCGCCCACAACGACTACCTCAACTTCCTCAAGCTCGGCCCCGGCGGCACCCCGCCCACCCCGGCCGGCTGGGCCCGCCTGACCTTCTACCGCCTCTTCACCCTCCGCGACCCGCTGCGCGCTCCCGAGGCCGATCCGGCGCAGAAGCCCAGCACCGGCATCCTCTCCTCCAGCCTCCCCTACCGGCCCGGTCCGCGGCCCAACGTCGCCGGCCTCGCGCCGCAGAGACAGCTCGACCAGCACGGCGCCGCGGGGCCTTCGAGCCGGCTGCGCGCCAGCCTCGCCGCGCTCGCGGCCCGCCGCCCGGCCGACTTCGTCACGGCCACGAGCTGCGTCGAGAAGCACGGCCTGGCGCTCTTTGCGCGCCGGCCCGTCAACGTCCACGGCAACGGCGAGGTGGTGCACGTCCACAACGCCGACCGCAGCATGCACATGAACCTGCACCCGGACGACATTCGCGAGGTGTGCGAGAAGGGCTGGGGCGAGCGGCACCCCATGGCGTGGGAGAAGGGCAAGGACAACGGATGGTGGGCGGTGCAGGCGCCGCTGCCGAGAACGTTTACCATGATTTACGCGCCAAGGAGTGAGTTTGGTCCCCTGTTTGATTGAGTACTATGTCTTGATTTGACTGTGTTGGAAATGACTGACCGTCTTGTTTGTTTACCTTATGCAGATGACGAAGATCTGCGTGTTATCGCGCGCATCATCGAGGCGGCGATTTGGTACACGACGGCCGAGCGGACAGAGTTGGAACTTGTCCCGGAGTCGGCGGTGTTGTGAGATGACTGTTGCCTGCGCGTCTCGCTTTCTTGCACAAGAAGTGGTTGTTGGCCTCATCTGAATGGACTGTCCTGTCTCAGGGGCTGGTGAGAACTATCTAGAGATCTCCTCCCTAGATCTAGACGGCAAGGGGGCAAGGCTTGGTTGGGTTGGATGCGGTTATACTCTGGATACACGGAGTCAGCGTTTTCTCTTTCTTTAAGTAGATCCAAAATTAATACCCACACGTTCTGTTGAAGCAAAAAAACGTTGTTCGATCGACCAAGATTGCGATGAGTGAAAAATCTAAGGTGTCTTAAAATAGTTTGGTACTAGTTTGGTTCTGACGAGTATTCCTCCTACCAGTAACCTCTTATATAGTACAGAGAACTTGACTAGGACTTAGACCAACAACTAAGCACGAACTAATGTGCTTAGCTATGTTGACACCTAGGTTAGTCAGGACTGAGCCAAGCTGCTCAATAGCCATGCTCCTACTACTGGCCCAAGCCATTGCTCATTCAGTATCCTCGGGCAAACCTATCCGTCGGTACTGTTGGTAAGATGACTACCTTAGCTCTTTGAACTCCCTCCAGCTGTGCCGTCCCCGCTGCCGTCCCGTCATGGTGAATTTGCAAGTCATGGCATGACACGTCCCAAGAACTTCTCAATCAGCCGATGGAAGATGCTAAAGGCACTCTGTAGGTCATAACACAGAGGGATCTCAGATTGAGGCCAGTACGCAGACCAAAGCTAATACCTCATGATACCCAACATCCTCCAAACCCTTGCCAGAGACACCATGAAGTCGATGGTTTCCCACGGTAACATGAAGCCCAAACGATTAGGTATCATCACCCTCGTTGTTGACTCTGACTATCGTCCTCTCATCCCCTGTTATTATCTCCATGTTTGTGTTATACAGAAGCCAGGCTGCTACATCTCAGCCACATCAAACTCAACTACTACTCCTAGCATCAGGTGATACATCCATGACACAATAAGCAAACTCGCAACCCAAATAGAACGACGAATTCCGTTATTTTTTTTATCAGTACACCTCAATTTTCCGCCCGAAATAGGTACACAATCAAACAAGATTCCCCTCCGCAGCATTCTCCGCGGCCCCTGAATCCTATTTAGTTATTTTTCAATCCAAGCGCCGAACCTCGATACCTATGATGCGATGCATTCGACCCTGGAAGGACAATTCATCCAACCACCACCCAACCTACGCCGTCGATGCGACCATCAGTCCTTTCCCCCTCGATACAGCTGCTCCTTTCCATCTGTTCAAACACTGACTGCCAAACCCCCTTCCTGCCAACCTATACCAACCAACCACCCCGGAATTACGACGCTTAGTACACACGCTTGACGGGCGGAACGGGCTTGCACTCGTTCTCGTCGAGGGTGGTGTCGATGACGCGGCGGTACTTGAGCTCCACCTTGCCGTGCGGCTCCTTCTGCCAGCTGAGCGTGTGCTTCATCCAGTTCTTGTCGTCGCGCTCCGGGTAGTCCTCGCGGGCGTGCGCGCCGCGCGACTCCTTGCGGTTGGCTGCCGCCACGGCCGTCTGGGTGCTGTTGTTGGGGAGGATTTTGTTAGCTCTTTTTTCTTCTCTTACCAATACCCAGCATCAAAACGGGGAGCTACTTACGCGCAAGTGAGCAAGTTCCTCAGCTCCAGCGTCTCCACGAGGTCCGAGTTCCAGATCATGCTGCGGTCCTTGATGCCGACCTGCGAGAACATCTTGTCGATCTCGGTGATCTGGCGGACGCCCTCGTCCAAGCTCTCCTGGGTGCGGAACACGCTGACCTCACGCTGCATCGTCTTCTGCATGGCCAGGCGGATCTCGGCAGTGCTCTTGGGGCCGTCGGCGTTGCGGATCTTGTCCAGAACCTCGATCGACTCCGCACCGGCATCAGCGGCAACGGGCTTGAGCTTGGCGCCCGGAGTGAACTTGTCGCGAATCGTGTGCGACACGGCGCGGCCGAAGACGACCAGATCGAGCAGTGAGTTGGCACCCAGGCGGTTGGCACCGTGGACCGACACGCAGGCAGTCTCACCGCAGGCGAAGAGGCCGGGCACAACCTTGTCGTTGCCGTTCTCGTCGATGGTCAGCACCTCGCCCGTGTAGCGGGTCGGGATACCACCCATGTTGTAGTGCACGGTGGGCAGGACGGGGATGGGCTGCTTGCGGACGTCGACGCCGGCGAAAATGGCGGCCGTCTCCGAGATACCCGGGAGACGCTCGGCCAGGATCTCGGGCGGCAGGTGGCTGAGCTGGAGGTAGATGTGGTCCTTCTCCGGGCCGACACCACGGCCCTCACGGATCTCCATGGTCATGGAGCGCGAGACGACGTCACGGGAGGCAAGATCCTTGGCGGTCGGGGCGTAGCGCTCCATGAAGCGCTCACCTTCCGAGTTGAGCAGGTAGCCACCCTCACCGCGGGCACCCTCAGTGATCAGGCAACCGGCGCCGTAGATACCGGTGGGATGGAACTGGACGAACTCGAGATCCTGGTTGGGCAGGCCGGCACGGGCAACCATGGCCATGCCGTCGCCCGTGCAAGTGTGGGCCGAGGTGCAGCTGAAGTAGGCACGCCCGTAGCCACCGGTGGCCAGAACCGTGTTGTTGGCGAAGAAGCGGTGCAGAGTACCGTCCTCTTGGTTGTAGGCGATCACACCACGGCACTCGCCATCCTGCATGATCAGGTCAATGGCGAAGTACTCAATGAAGTAGTTGGTGTTGTGCCTGAGGGACTGGCCGTAGAGGGTGTGGAGGAGCGCGTGGCCAGTACGATCGGCGGCGGCGCAGCAGCGGTAGGCCTGGCCGCCCTTGCCGTACTTCTGGGACTGACCACCGAAAGCACGCTGGTAGCTGTTGAGAGGAAATCCGTCAGCTCATTGTTTCCCGGCAAGTCTCTGTCTTCCATGGGAAATCACCTACATCTTGCCATCCTCGGTACGAGAGAACGGGCAGCCGTAGTTCTCGAGCTCGACGATGGAAGCCGGGGCCTCGCGGGTCATGTAGTGGATAGCGTCCTGGTCACCGAGCCAGTCGGAGCCCTTGACGGTGTCGTACATGTGCCAACGCCAGTCGTCCTCGTGCATGTTGCCGAGGGCAGCGTTGATGCCACCCTGGGCAGCGACGGTGTGTGACCGCGTGGGGAAGAGCTTGGAGATGCAAGCCGTGTTGAAACCGGCCTCGGCCAGGCCGAAGGCGGCACGCAGACCGGCACCACCGGCACCCACAACGACGGCATCGTACTCGTGGTCCTATAGTTGTGTGCGGGGAAACAAAGTCAGCGGCGGGGGAGATGCAACGGAGGAGTCGAAAACGGACGAGGACGAGGACAACGACGTACAATGACCGGGTACTTGCGGCTGACATGGGGCGAGGCCTCCTTTGCGCGGAGCGGGCCGCTGGCGATGACGCGGGCTGCCGAGAGAGAAGAGCAACCAGGTTAGTTCTAAACCCAATGTGCCATCTTTCCTGCTGCTGTGAAGTCAACCTACCAGCTGGCCGAGTCGTGGAAAAGGCCCGAAGCGGGCTCCTGGACACACGTGAGAACTGCAACAAGAGACATCTGATTAGCTCGGCTCATCCGCGACACGGACGTCGTCATCATGTGCATCGTGGTGGTGTGGCAGAACGAGGGAATTGGAGGAGCGTGCACTGCTGCTCGTGGTGCGGGACAGTGGGAGAAGACGCCAAAAACTCACCGCCGGCGACGAGGCCAGACGCCTCCAAGCCATTGAGGATGCCATTGTTGTCTATCGAGGTCGGAAGGGAGAGGTGGTGGTGGGCATCAAGGGGAACAAGTCGAGCCTCTCTGCCTTCTCATGTTCTGAAGTTCAAGTTGTGTTGGAGTTGGTCCAATTCCCGACAACTTCCAGCGGCCTGCCAGCCTCTGGACCAATCAGCGTCGACTGATTACCCGAGTTGCCGGCGAAGGCCGCGCCCCGACCCACCCTGCCTTTGGCTGGCTTGGCCCGGGAATGGAGGAGCGGAGCGGCGGCCGAGTGCAGAAGCTCAGCGGGAAGGTGGGGCAGCGCTGTCTCCGCTGTTGGAGGGCGGGACAGCAAAGAAGGAGGAAGGAGGGGTGATCCACACCTGAATTGATCCTCGGCTCATTCAAGATCAGTTGCATATCATCAACTTTGGGAAGCTGATCACATTCACACTTTTGACTCTCCAATCCGGTGGATGCAATTACAATGCTTTCTAATTCATAATTCTATGTGATGCAGCAGCCAAGGTATGCGTCCTTACAGGACGAGGTTGTTGGCAAAGTACAAGAAAGCCAGCTCTAGGTGTTGATTGAATGCCTTCAAGCCACAACCACCAAGAACAACAATGATGACAGCAATCCCGGATATCTCCAGACAAGCCCCCAAAACACCAACGCCAGGATGAGGCTCCCTCCAAAGTCTATTCCGCCAATACCATCCTCAACATAGTCAAAAAGTTCTCCCTCAATTTATGCACCTCGCTCACCTCGGGCTTCTCGGGTTCCCCGGCGTTCCTGCGCAGCCGGTCCTGCCTTCTTGCACGCCTTCTCCTTTCCGCCTCGATGGGATCCAAATCGTCCTCCGCCTCCGCCCACGCCTCGTCGTCCGAATCGTCCTCCACGTCGTACGCCATCTCCTCCAGATCCGCCTGGTCCAGCCCAAAGTCACTCGACCGGAACGCCAGCGCCCCGGGGATCCCATCGTCCGCCTCGGCCGCCATTTTCTGCCTGGTCTTGCTGTGGTGCCACTTCTTCCTCGCTTCCTGCCAGGCAATGAGCGCGTCGATCTCGGCGACGGCCTTGTCCCGGTCGATGACGCCTTGCGCCACGGCCCCTTCGAAGAGCGCGTTGATGTCGAGGCTGCCGTTCTTGGGCCCGTGCCGGAGGAATTCCAGGATCCGCTCGATCCAGCCCATGAGTTGCGTAAACAGCCCGTTGTCGTGCGTGTGCACCTCGTGCACAAACTTGTAGAAATTGTGCTCGTGGCGCGCGCAGAGGTCGATGAAGGCCTGGACCGTCTGGTTAGGATCGGCGGATGCGTCTTGGTCGCGACAGCGTTCGACGACCTGGTGGCAATTCTGTTAGCTCTATCGCCCAGACCGAGTGAGTGGCTGTATGGGTTCTTTGCAAGTCACTCACCTGGATCATATCATCCACAAACGTGGCAAAGTCCGTGACGCTGTTGTAGACGTTCGCCGACTTGTACACCCTCACGAGCGGCTCGTAAAAGATGGTAAACAAGTCCCTGAACAGCTGCAACGTCACCGGCTCCTCAATCAGGCTCAACATCATGGCCTTATCCCGCTGCCGAGTGTAGAGCTTCATGAGCTGCTTGAGGTACGAGAAGAGCTGCGCGCCCTGGCGCAGCTCCTCATCCACGTTCTCCACCGCGTTGTTGAACGCCACGTAGGCATTGAACAGCCTCTCGATCTGGGGCGGCTCGAGCGCGGGGCCGATGAGCTCCGACCGGAGGATCACGACAAGAACATCGGTTCCCTCGCTTTGCGCTTCCGCGCGAATGGCTTGCTTGGTCTCCTCGTCCGCGTCCGTGTACGCCTTGAGCTTCTCGACAAACACGGCATCGTCGATCTTCTCGGCCAGCGCGTCGATGGATCTTTGGAAGCTGCGGATCCCGTCGTGCAACGTCATGGAGAAGATGCGCTGCATGAGGGACCGGCTCCCGAACGGCTGCGCGAGGAAGATGTCCAGAATGCTGCTCATAACGGCGGCCGGGTTGGCCACCCTGATGACATTCTTGACGACCGTGTAGGGCACGAGCGAGTGGATGCGCTTGAGCTGGGCGAACAGCTCGGGCGAGTTGTCCTCGGCGAGGAACAGGTGGTAGATGGTGGCGGCAACCTCGATGCGCAGCCATTCGGCGAACTTTTGGTACTGCAGGCTGAGGTCCTGGATGGTTTCCTTTTCACGAATCTCGGCGAAGAGCGCCGTGAGGCCGTTGCGCTCGACAATGTCTTGCCGGAATCTGTTGCAGTTCTGTCAGCAAGGTATCCAACCCCTAGCATGAAAAAGGAGACACAACATACTGTTCCATGTAAACATCCAACTCCGCCGCCCGCCGCCTGGCGATCTCATAGAACTTCTTCTGCTCCTCCACGCGCTTCTCGTCCACCTTTTTCCGGCGGGCAATATCCTCCTTATCCTCCTCGGTCAGCGTCATCGGATCTTTGGTCAAGAACTCCTCCATGGCCTTGGTAGTGGCAATCTGAGGATTGTGCAGGAGTGTCCGGAGGTACGCGCGCAGCGAGACCCTCTGGGTCTCCCTCCACAAGACGACCTCTGGCGGCTTGGCAACCGCGGCATCCGGAGTCGCCTTATTGTAGCCAAAGATGTCCCGAAATCTTGGACTGAGGAGGGACGGGGTCGGTGGCCTGTCATCGACCGAGTTGCGCGGCGATGAACGTCGATCAACGGCGCGTTGGTCCTGAACCGTCAGGTGCCTCTGGCTCACATCGTTCGTAGAACCGTTAAGTCCGGGCGTGCTGGGAGCTCGTATTGACAGGGAGGACAGGGACGACGTTTCAGACCCATGGCTGAGGTTGTCTTGGTCGCTGAGGTCGTTCGGCGCGGTAGAATTGGTCTTGTTCTTGGTCGGGAGCGGCGGGAGGATGCGGCCAGGCAGCTCGGTGCGAAGCCTCTTATGTAACCGCGCAAAGTCGCCGTACCGCCGGCCGACGTAGTACTCTCCGCCATTCTTCCTCTTGACCCGAAGTAGAAATTCCTTAACTTGACGGTTAGCTGATCAAATCCCTTCAAGAAGGTTGCCCGTGTGCGTGGGGCAGGGACTGAGACCACTAACAGCGTGCATATGCTGGCGCCAGTTCCTCTTTACGGAGACGAGGCGGACGCCGGCGACGTTGACATCCCAGCCATTCAAGTAGTTACCCTCGGGCATCGTGGAGATGATGCCGCTATCAATGGCATTTGCATCGACGATCTCGATCTCGGAAAACCTGATCCTTTCCTCAAACCCCGAAGACGTCGGAATCCCCGACACCATCATCAGCTCCACCAGCTTCTTCGCCTTGGTGGCCAGTTTCCTCCGCTTGGTCTCCTCCAGCCGGTCCTCCGACGATGAGATGTTCTTGCTGGCGAACGATTCGAGAAACTTGGGAGACAGGTAACTCTTAGCACCGAGAGCATAGGTATATCCGGTACGGCGGCGCGGGGTTCCTTACCACTTGCAGTTTATCCTGCCAAAACTCCTTCTCCTTCGCCTTATCGAGAAAGGGGAATTCGCGAACGTGGTGGACAAAGATGTAACGCAGGATGGGCAGCTCCGAGTCGTACGGTGACACCTCGCCGTAGGGTGACTTGAAGGGTGCGCCGAACCGCCGGAGCGCCGTGGGTGAGTTGAGCTCCGAGATTTCCCATTTTACTTGCTCCGAGATGAGCTCCCTTTTCAGATCTGGGGCGTCTAGTCAGCGGATACCTCCCCAGACATGTTAGAGAAGATTGAGCGACCGACAGTGTTCTTGTTTTCCCGTCAGGGCATGCTTTGGTGAAGATGGTTCGGACGCAGGGGCTGGGGCTGTCCGCACTGGGAGCTCCACGACCGTCTTTCCCGGCGGCACCGCAGTTCCGTTTCCGTTTTCTTTGGGGACGCCGTTGATGCCGTTGACGTTGTTGGCGCCGTTGACGCCGTTGGGCACGCCCAACCCAATGTCTGTGGTCATGTCTCTCCGTATGCTGGTTAAGATGTAGGGAGTCAGGCCAATAGAAAGGGGACGGCGGTTCTCGCTGTTGGAGGGGCGGAGGTAGTAGCGGGTGATTATAGTCTAGGTTCGATGCGCGAGGTGTAGGTCGTGTGATTCCGGGCACCGCAGCAGCGTCACAAAGCCTCGCGATCTCAGGGAAAAGTCGGCAAGAAGAATATTGAGTGCAGGCTATTCGTTTCGTGGGTTCGTGAAAGGAAGAGAGTGCTGATGCGCCTTTGTTGTGTGCCCGTTGTTCTTGTTGCGCCAAGTTGGTAGCTGGACAGGCCTGAGTTGGATGGTTGTGAAACCAGACGTTACTCGCTTCCACTTTCTGTTGGTCCAGCGTTTGTGTTCGCCAACTTCAGCTTCCAACAACGACGACGACGACTGGTAGAGTAACGAGCAAGTACCTAGGTATTAACGTCAGGCTGGCTCACGTCGTTTCGTGGACCCGGTTTGTCCTACAACCAAGTCAAACAAGGAAAAGATATGGGGGCCAAATGATGAAATCAGCACAGAGAGGGTGCGCCCAGCCTGGGTATATTTATTGGGGAATAACATTGACTAGGGGCACGTGTATTAGGAGTGCACAGAAGGACGCAAGATCCCCGCAGTCCCAGATGCTGATCAGCGGCAAGACACACCTTGAGGAGACTCGGTAAGTAAGGTGCGTATGGGATCAAACGGACGGAAGATCCCTTTGTCAACTACCTCAGTATAAGTAGCTCGAGTCGAATCCGTGGGTCACCCAAGACAATACAAGACATCCGGCGCTTCCAAGAGTCTTGGAGCCGGGGCGGTGTTCGCTGGGCGCGTCTACTTCCCGTCACGGATGGATCTTCTTTTCAGGTTGCCCGGGATCCGCCCAACATGCCCGCAGCCGGTTCCCAGGACGGTTGCTCCTTTGCATGTGTTTGGCTGTCGTTGGCCGATTTTCTGGTTTGAAGATGTGCACTTTGCGGAAGGGGGAAGAAAACCACCCCCAAACCTGCAACGGAAATCCTGGGGGCGGTTTCCTCCAACCGGGGTGTTGTGCCAATGACGCAGGCGGCAGGTGGCGCAGTGAGACGCTCTCAATGACGTTTGCTTCTTTCCCACGAGCACCACCATCAGGTTTGGACGGAAGCGCGGTCTTGGCTCAATGGCTCAGGTCGCCCAACTCCCGGACCCGCCTCATGGCAGGCTGTTGCTGACTGTGTTGCACATGTCATGCTGTGAGACGGGGCTCCGGCAGAGGAATCTTTGGATGGACTTATGCCGAACACAGCAAGCAACCATGGACAGTTTTATTTCCAGCAAATCCTAAAAAGTCTCCACGTGGAGAAATTGTACCGTTCGGTGCATCTGTGGATGATGGCAAAGGTCGAGCGCCTGAATGTGCGCTGTTTTTGGAAGCTCTAGGTTTGCAGATCAGACCCGGGCATTCCAACGCCCGACGAACCTCGGAATCCCGTCAGGTCAGGGCCCCGAGGAAAACCTCCCTAGGGTCTGATGTGCCCTATTCCCGGAGCCTTGAATCCCCCAAATCTGACGTTACTCGTATGCACTCTTCATCCATCAACGGGCCCCTCTGAGGGGTTGAGGGGTCAACTGGCAGGGCAGCCGCCCAAGAGACTTACTGCGCCTTGTCACTTAACACCACCGTTACGCAAACCCTGTGGCGGCTCAACAGCGCAGCCCACAGCGGCGACATGTTTGCGCCGAAGAACGGAGATGAAGTGGCTGAATATAGTACATACAAGCAACGTGGTGGACGTTGAATATCCTCGGTGAACTAGAGAGCAATAGCCCCGTCGCAACGCCGTACCTAGCGATGCTGCTTTGCCACCGGGCTTACGTGGTTGTCAGCATCAAAAGAACCATGACCTGGCACGATTACCACGAGGTTGCTCCGAGGACTCATGTTTTGACGAAATTACCCAAGGAAACCGGAAAACAATGAGAAAAATATTGATCCTTCCAGCGGACTTTTCTCCGGTGACCAAGCCATGGTTTGAACTCCAAACCCTCTATCCCAAATCAACCAAACGCCGAACATAAACCTGACCCATGCTTGATATCCTGCAATGCTGGAAATGCACCATCCTTCTCCCAGTACTCCCACTCCTATAACTCATCAAACACCCTCAACACATCCGGTTCCTCCTCTTGCGATAATAACGACGACCTGGAGTCTGGCCCAGTGTTATTCCACATCCCACCGTCCCCTGTCCCCTCGATCTTCTTGAGCGGGTCTCCATCCAGGATCATGACCTTCTGACCATCAACAGCATCCCCGACCACCGGTGTCGCCGTATCCCCCACTGCCGACCCTTCCTGTGGCGAAGGAGAAGGAGGAGGCGCCGGCACCAACCCAAACCTCGCCGCCACAACCGCCACCACCAACACCGCCGCAACCACCGACGTGACCACCCAAAATGCCTTGAGCCGCTTCCTTGTCTTCTCCTGCCACGCGCGATCCGCGCGTTCCCAACCCTCTACCCGCCGGCGCACCCGATCCACGCGCTCGCTCAGCCCGTCCACCTTCTCCCTGCTCGCGCGCACGCGTTGTTGCAGCGCTTCGATGCGCGCTTGTTGGTCTGCAAAGTCGGCGAAGCTGTCCAGTTGGGCAAGAGTGTCGGACTCGAGCTCGCGCGTGTCCGAGTCGAACGTGCTGCAGAGGTGTTGCGCGTGTTGCGCGAGCTCTTGGAGGGAGGTGATGGTGGATTGTAGGGCAGAGAGCTTGTCGAGGAAGGAGTAGCAGGTGTCGTTGAGCTGGGTGGTGGTGGCGGTGGTGAAGGTTTCGAGTTCGGCAAGGGAACGGCGGAGGGCGCTGAGTGTAGGAAAGGGACGTCAGTGGTTGTTCAGTTCGATGGTAAGAGTAGGATATGAGAGGAAAAGTAATCGAGTCTGGTGACGGACTCAACTCACCTCTCATGCGCCACGGCCCGTTGCTGTTCCCTGGCGAGAGCAACGGCCGCTAGTCCACCGTTGCCATTCATCCCAACACCATTCTCCTTCGTAGCCTTGGTCGCTGCGATTGTTGTTGCTGCCGCTGTCGTCGCCGGCATGATTCCTTCCTCCTCTCCCGCCGAGACGTACAAAATACTCGTCCGCCGACTCCCGCTTGGAGTAAACCCAGGCGTGACCCCCTCAGACTGCGGTGGTGCTGCAACAGACCAGTCGAAAGAGCTGCGGGTCAGGATCGACGCAGACTGTGGACCTGGACGCGCGTCGCGTGTCGTCGTCGTCGCCGTCGCCTCGCTCTTCCCTGATGTGGCGGTGCCTATAGATGTCGCTGATGCGTGAGGCGTGCTGGTGTTGTCCCTGCACAGGCGGATAGGTGAGGATAGTTCTGATATGGAGCGTTTTATCTGATGTCTCGGGCGCCCAAATGGCGGCGGCGGCGACGCCGCCTTGTTGTAGGACGACGGCGCATCGCCGCCATTCTGGGCCATGGCTCGGGCCGGGAACCGGGGGCCTGACGATCAACTGGAGGGTGGGCTGGGGGCTTGGGTTGGTGAGTTGCACGAGGGCGCTAGACGGGATCCAACCTTGAACGTTGGGAGTGTTGGCGGAGCCGGTGAAGTCAGGAGACCCTGGAGCTGGGTGTTTGGGAGGTGGGGCATGCAGCGCGGTTGGTGGGGACGAGGCATGTGATTGAACCAAGGATGCGTAAACAAGCCTCACTGTGTGCGAGTTTCTGCACTTCAACAGCACAAGATGGTTGTCTGTGTAACTCAGGTAGGTTGGGCCTCGATACAACGGATGCAAGGCTGGCTTCTTGGGGTCAATCCACCTTGGGCAGTTGGCATTCAATATTGGCAGCGTATTGTTTTGCTCACCAGAGCTTACATACACTCCATTAGCAACATTTGCACGGCTCATGCCGGGTGGGACAGTCCAGAGGCGAGCACCACATCTTCCAGAGTCGACTGCGATGCCCCTCCTCTGTCACCCTTTCCCACCTCCCCTCAAAGCTCCGGCAGGGTTGAATCCCTCGAGCCAAGCCTTTACGTCCCGTTCCGTCCCTGGCCTCATTGCCCGTAACAGACGCTGGCCTGGCGCCTCTCATCTCGGACTCGGCATAGATATTTTCTGGGTATCATGGTCGTGTTGTGTCCTGCCAGACGCCACAGGCAGGCAGCAAAAACTCCTCTTCCAACCCTACCAACCCCCAACTCATGAGTTGAGCAGCTTATTCCTCTTCTCCTTCCGCTTCAACCGCTCCAGCCTCTTCTTGTGCATCTTGGCCGCCAGCTGCTCGTAGCGCTCTTTCTCCTCCTTGGCAGCTCTCCTCTCCTTGATCGCTTGGATCCGTTTCTGTAGTCGACAGCGGTCAGCATATCCCTCCTCTCTCTGCACCATGTGTGTGTCAAAGTGTCCCCGGAAACCTACTTGTCTCTCCGCCTCCTTCTCCGCCTTTAACTCTCTTTCCTTCGCCTTCGCCGCCGCCTGCGCGATCCTCGCCTTCGCCCGTTGCTCGTACGATGTCAAACCCTTCGTCGGACGGAACGCTTTCTTGGGCTCATGCCATTGCTTGCCTGCGTTCGGAGTATCAGCGGGAAGATGTTCAGACAAGGCATTGAATGCCGAAATTGAGTAGGGATCGGAGAGGCGAACCGTTCTTGCGCAGCCCGAGAAATTTCGTCGTCCCCACGGGTGCTGCAGTTGGGTTTGTTGCCGGCGCCAGCGCCGGGGTTGGCGCGCTCTCAACGGCTGTTGCGGACATGGCTGCAGGTTGATTGCGTCGTCGTTGTTGGTGTTGTTGCGAGACGATGACGATGGGCTTGCCTTCGTCGCTTCAGAATCAGAAAGCGGTCAGCTTTTGCTCGGCGGCATCGAAAATTTGGACCGGCAGAATTCCCAATCTGGCTGCCAGATCTGTACAAATGTGGGGCTGCACTCCAGCCCACGCACGTGCCACCTGCGGCTGGAAACCTGAGGGCTGGGGGCTGGGAGCTGACCATGCAGCCTGAAAAGGCCAAAGGCGGAAGTTGTCCATCCAGCAAGCCAACAAGCGCTGAAAGCCGGGTGGAAAGGGTTCAGCTCGCAATTCCTCAAGCCTGACCAATCTCACTTCTCCCAAGGTTCCAGGTTCCTCTTTTGAGAGACCGACATCCCGAATCGGGCTCAAGCCGAATTGTCTTATCCAACCTGGCAAGCCTCTAGGAATAACGTTATCTAAGCTTCGACGGTTTGGGAATGGCACCGCCGGCGTTGGCTGTGATGTCCACTTATCGGGCCGCTGCAACACACGTTCACCTGGCAACATCATCGACACCATCCACACTATCAAACTACGGCGCACTCTGTATGTATATCCGATCCCGACATTCAACACTATCAACAGCCCTCTGCCCTCACGTGCCCAGCGTGCCGATGTGGCACGGCGTTAGGACGAGCGCACAAGGCCAGCGCAGCGTATAGCGTGCACTGTGTGCCCTGCCGAGCCATCGGAGACCAGGGCCTTGGACGAGATCGTGGGGTAAGCGGGGCCAGCGAAACGCTCTCCGTTGGGATCTCATTTCACTTTGACCGAATTGAAATGAATTGGGTCCTGAGCACCAAGCCAAATCTTGCGTTACTTACTGTTTTGCTGCCTTCCTCTCAACGCATTGCGTCTTCATCTTTTCTTGTTGATGAATGCTGAACTTGGCTTCTGCTATGCATAGCGTCGCAGGGGTTTTTCTGGATGGCTACTGAACGGTGCAATTTGAACTGACTCGGCTACGAAATGAGTTTTTGTCATGATGACCGTCTCGGCGTGCAGTGCCGAGTCCTCCGCGAGCGGGTATGCGAGCAGCGTCGTTTCGAGCACACGTAACCGCCGGGGGCTCCCGTCTGGATGCGCTGTTGCTGTTCCGCTCGCAGATGTGGTTCAGGTATGCCCTTGTATATAAATTTCATCTCGTTTTCTGGAAGTTTTTTTTTTTTTTTGCCAAGCAGGAGGAATGTCGATTTGAACTCACACTCATTTGAGAGAAGACTGACAAAGTGAAACAAACGCCTGAAAGCCCAGCTCAGGTCGGCTGACAGTGTCGGAATTTGGTTCCTGGCGTCCCATGTCTGGCTTCATGCACCATTGTCCGTGCACACCTTGTCTGGTGCCTGTTTCGAGCCCCGGTTGGACGAAAGTCAATGGCTTGATCGCTCCGCGGTGGCGACCATCTGCGGGCTCCAGGAGCCGTCTGGCCGACCGCCGACTGCCTGCATCGCTAGCGCTGCTTTTGAGCAGGAAACTCACAATCCTCCGCAAAAGACCTGCTTCGCTGACTCGCTTACCTCCAGCATGAATGAGGCGTTGTCCAGCCGACAGCAGGTTCCTGGTCAGCCCTAGAATCTGCGTGGAAGACAGAGCTTCGTGTTCTGTCCAGCTGTTCGGTGTGCAGCGGATTGAGCGACGCACAGGTGAGGCGAATGCCCTCACTTCACTTGCTCCCCGCTGTTCACTTCACTCGACGGCCTACCAGACGGGAATGTGCCAAATCCCCGTGGGGTATCATGCCGTTCCTGGAAAACGTCATGGCTTCTGTCTTGCGCGTTGAACCGGCGGCAGTCTGCTCGGTTGTTCCGGGTTTTGCGGTTGTGCCGAAAGAGAGGGCACAGTGCGCAGGATTTCTTCCGTGGGGTTGCAGCGCTGGATGATAAACACAACTTCCTCGAAGGGAACAAGAAGTCCGCTGGAACGTGGCCTCTTGCAGTCGGCTTCCAGCAGCGGGCATTCAAGTGATGGTTATTACCCAGCGGGGTACCTGACTCCCCAAGGAGCGTGTAATGAGGCGCAAGCGGCCTCGTAGCCTTCTATCCTAGCAGAAGGCATTGCCGAAATACGAGCTGGAGATGAGGGCCGCGTAATGTGTGAGGAGTGTTTGGCTGGTGATGGGCTGTTGTCGGTGGCGTTTCCAAATGGTGTCTGGTCATCAACCCGGAGGATGAAAAATGAAGGATGGTAGCTAAGTATGGATGTGCTGTATCGAGTGTCGATGTCGACGGGTTTTTCTCTGAAGTGTAGTAAGTCAACTAAAGTAAACCTTCTTATCCATGTGGCCGATTGATGAATTGTGTGGTTGTATCGACGGAACACCCTCACCGGAGGAAGGTAACCGTAGCCTCCCGCTCGGCTGCGCAGCGTGCAGATCGAGCTGCAGCACAAAGAGTCGAGAAAGTGGAATATATTCGAGGCGGCCTATGAGTTTGTTTGTTTTCCGGGGCAACGGAGTCAGTCGCTGCATACAACCTGCAAGTCGATCAAAAGGCAATATCAAGAGAGTCCAATCGTCTTCTTGAAGTGCAAGAGAAGATCGGAGGTGAAGGACCTCGAGGGAGGCGTAGCGTTTGATCAAAAGGCGGAGTCTGTTTTCTGTTCCTGGATTGCGCGCCAAGTTCGTGTTCACCTCTGCTGCACGCAATCAGGGACCGTCCCTGAACTGGGGAAAAGGCCAGATCCTTGCCGCAGCTTGTGTTGCGTTGAATGAGAGATGGATGCGCACAGTGCAGATCTGAGTCGCCACACTTTATGTCGCCGCTCTCGATTGGCCGCGGATCTTGGATGAACCCCCACCCTGCGCGCAGGTGCACTTCCATCCAGGGCAAGTCCAGGGCCTGGGTTCGCTGTGTGTTCCTGTCCCTGACTGAGCGGAGCCCCAGTCCCAAGGTTGGTCTCCGTCCCCGTCCCGTCCCTTCCAGTTCCAAGTGTTTTGCCCTTCGCCTGTTTCGCCCGGCTGGCCCTTTTCCCGATCCCTTCTTCCTCCCGTCCCTCTTTTCCAGGGCTCCCGCCGTCCTCCTTCACCACCATCACCGCCCTCTTTCCCTCACCTTGTCGACCGCCGGCAAACCTGGTACAATCCCAGACGCAAATCGCGAGATTTGCTCTGGTTTTGGCCGTCCATTCCTTTACTTTACCAGCCGTTTGCATTCGTCCGGAACAGCGTTCAGCTGGTTTTATTCTTTGCTGTCGCTCTCTCTCTACTCTGGTGTCTTTGTGCAGTCCGTCATTTCATTCAGTGGTGCGTACAATCTCACCGCTCACCTTCGGTGACATGCTTGATCGCGCTGCTTGCATCTAGGATGCTGTCGCGGAATTGTCTAGTTGACCGCTCCTTACTCTTCTCTGTTGCTGACTCGACCCCTCCAGATCGCAGACTGCAATTGTTTTTAATAGTTTAATTCTCTCGATCGGCCGAGCCACGACGACAACCACGACTTCTTTGTTTCTGGCAACCGGTTGCACGCTTCGGCATCGCATCCAGCCAGGACCCTCGTGCGCTTAGCATTTTCATGTCCTCCGAATTACTCTGAGTTGCCAATTCCTCTTTGGCGCCGCAGAGCGGCTCGACTCTTTCAACACCATGGCAACCACTACCGGACCCGACATGATGATCGACCCTCCCACTCCAAACTCGCCCCGTGAGGGCTCGATGGCCCGTTTCGCGGCCGATTCGACCAAAACCGACGCGAAGTCTGCGAATCCCCCACAGTCGTTACCGCGTTCTAACCCACCCCCGCCGAACCCACCATTCGTCTTTCCTCCCCGCCCGTCCTCGTCATCCGCCTCAACTTCGTACTCCCGGACCCCCAGCCGAAGGCCAATGTCAGCGATAGAACCGCGTGCCGTGGCAGCTGCCGGTGACGAAAAGCCAGCCTCGAGAGCCCCGGCCCTTCCGGCATTTTCGTTCAATCCTGGCGCGTCATTGCCTCCAGCAGCTCCCCAGACCAACATGTTTCTGAGCCCACCACAGTCGCCATCGGCGCCCGGTTCTCCGCGTCTTTCGCCGACTCGTCCTTCTGGGCTTGGTCACCGTAGGGGTGGGAGCGAGTTCGTTGGCGGCAAGATTCGGGACGGTGAAGCCATCACCGTTCTGAACCCGAGCCCCACGCGCCCCGACGGCTCTGTTTCGCCGTCCCTCCAGCCTACTCGCCCGCGCAGGGGACATGCACACCGCCGATCGGCTGCCATCTCAAGTCACGATTTGTCTTCTATCATCATTCCTCCGTCCAATTTGGGCAGCAGGAAAGGCGATAGCGCACCTGCGAGCCCCAACACTGGCCAGCAGCCGACTGAGATGAAGCTTCCGGCTCCCATGATTGTTACCCCGGAACCCGAAGCTGCTGTGGTCACGCCTTCCCCGAAGCGCTCCGCTGATCGCCTGAGCAGCCCACCGACGCCTGCGTCTCAAGGCGAACAGACACCCAAGTCCAGCGCGCGGAACCGGGTCGGCTTCTCCGACACACTCGAGTACATTCCGAGGCCGGTCTCCATGGTTTCAACTGACACTTCCAGCACGGTTACGGCTCGCCCCGGGCATTCGGTTTCTGGCAGCATCTCATCCATTGTGTCCATCACTGAACGTGATGCGAATCCCGTTTTGTCTGCCCCACGCAAGACAGATGAGAGCCGTCCAAGCACTGCTGGAGCCATCATGGAGCGCAGCCAGGCGACTCAGGAACAGGATCCCTCTCTCCAGCTGCCTAGGCGCAGGGGCTCGATCCCTCTTCTCGGTGCTCTTCCTGCTTCGCTTCCGCTCAGCCCTTCGACGCCGAGCCCAACGAAGACCTCCAAGAAATGGCCTTTCTTCAGCGGTGGCCGTGACCAGGCAGCATCTGGATCACCGACGCGTACCCAACCTGACAGCCCGCGCTTTACCGTTTCGCACCTGAGCATGCTGGCTCGTAACTCGCTCGACCGTGTGAGGGACGCGGCACCGGAGACCTCCAAAGAGAAGGAGGAAACGGCCAAGCCCGTCACAAAAAAGCGGAGTAAGAAGCAGAAGAAAGTCAAGACCTGGGCGGGAACTATCCTGTCTCGTAAGGGTAAACACCGCCATGGAAAGCACAAGAAGCGTGCTCCGACTCCTCCTCCGCCGCGGCCTTTGGGAGAGGAGGAAGATGATGCGGATGCTGCCTCTCTTCAAATGGCGTCGGAGCCAGAGCTGGGCGGCTCCCAGTCCCCTGAGAATGAGGACTGGAAGTCGTGGACATTCCCCAAGCCGGCGCCCGCGGATGACGACACGTCGTACCCCATGATCGATCTTGATGCGGCCCTGGGACCGTTTAACACACCACTCCCCCGCAATCCTGAATGGGAAGCGGCGCAACGCGCAGGTGGCCTCCTCAAGAAGCAGCTACACAGCGCTGCCGGTATGAGCCGGTTTTCGGGGCCCGGAATGCACTACTACCATAGGCGGGCGGAAAGTGCACCGGAACTCGCACCGTTTGAAGGTGGTCGCTTTGGCTTCCGTCGCTTCGGCAGCAGCTCTACCATGGCTGATGTCTTCGAGGAAGACGAAGAGGAAGAGGAGGAGTCGGCGACAAACGGCACAAAACCCACACCTGCCGCGGACGCCTCTGCCGCTCCGGAGAAGCCCAAGGATGACGAGTCGCATAAGACCTCTCAAGCTACGACTCCGGCGGACGAGGCCGTCCCGCCGTCCACAGCTCCGACCACCCAAGACAAGGTCATCGCGTCAGATGCTGCTTCCAAGGCAGAGACCACCGCATCGACTCAACCTACAATTCCTAGCGACAGCGATATCATCTTCGTCGATCCTATGGCGCCGTTCATGAGGGAGGCACCGGGAACCCCTCCATGCAGCGCCATGGCTTACTCGGATGGGACACCCTCGCCCCGGCAGGTTTGCCGTCCCAAGGACCTGGCGCCTGTTGATGTTAGCCCCCTCAACCTGCCCTCGGCTTCTCTGGGTCCGGCGAGTCCATGGTCCATGTCGTCTTCGGCGTTCCCATCGCCGCGGTCGCCCATGTCTTATGATGCTCAGTGCATCTCAACCGCTCCGTCATCTATCACTGAGGACAACTTCCAGTCCCTGCTCATGGGCGAGCCTGGCCCGGAGGTCCGTATTTCTGTCGACGACATCCCGTCCCTGACCAGCAGCAACTCTACCATGACTCGCGAGAGCCTATTCGCACACAATCCCCAGGCGAGGAATCCGCCGCTGAGCGCCGACCTCCCGCGTCCGGCCTCGTTCACGGGCACGGCTTTTGGTCGCCGTCGCTCCAGCTTGGCCAGCCTTAGCCGCCTCATCAACAGCTCGCATGGCGAGCGCAGCAAGCTCTCGATTGAGGTCACGGCGGACAATGACCAGCCGTCCGAGAAGAAGAACAAGGCGAGCAAGGCGAAGAGGCTGAGTCGCATGATGCAGTTCTGGAAGCCCAAGGAGGAAAAGACCGCGTAGGCGGCTCCTCCTACCTAACACACAATACCATTACGAAAGGGGGATCAAGGTGTATGATAAACGGTGGTTGGTTGGTAGGGGAATGGGGGAAGGGGAGGCTCTATTGATTTTTCCGATTTGCGTTGTTTTTACCTATCTTTTTTTCCTTTTCTCGTCTCTCATTTTCTAGGCGTTTTACGAGGAGGGCAGGTTAGGTTAGGAGGTTTCGGTGGTGGCATACGAAGGACATGAGCAAACTACCTCGCGAGGCATATGGCAATTCTCGCTTCCGACAGCTTTTCTGAAGGGTTCGGGATAGCTATTTCGGGAGGGTTATGGAGGCAGGGGGGATATGATGAGATCCAGTGGGATGGAACATATGACAGCCTTGTTTTTTCCGAGAAATGGAGGTTGTGGTGGTGATGATTGTGAATTTTGTTTCTGTGATCCGGACATGCAAAACATATGGGGCTTTTTATGGATGTACATGTGTCGTACCCGTCTATCTGTATAGGTACCTATGCGTGCAGGAGTCGCGGACTGTTGCAAAAGGTCGCGGGCTGCGCTGCGGAAGGGAAAATACAAAGCTGGTTCGACCTTGTTTACTTTCTTGGGACCATGTTCATTGCGTTGGAGAAGTTGTGGTTGAGATTGAGGGCTGGAGGCTTTGGGTGGTCGAAGTCAAGTCAACGGGCGGTGTCTCTTTGCAAAGTGGCGCTGGTTGCCAGGTGAAGGCTGAGAGGTGTCCTTTCTGTTGACTTTGCACCGCCCACTGTCACCGCCATGCTTGCGCCACCACGTCTGCTTCGGATTTCAGCATTTGATCGATTGATCGATCGATCGATCATGGGTTTCAAACTTGTATGTGTCATTCATATTTGGTACGTAGATCGTCCTGGAAGATTCCAGTGTCAAATACATGCCTAGGTTCTTTTTGTTCAGCCAGGGTGCGGCCATGCGTGGGACGAGTGAAAGAGCGTCAAGCGAGAACACGTTGCGACATCCGTCAGGAGATAAACCTAGTCCGGGGAAATGTGAGTCATGGATGGGGGGCATCTTCCTGTTTTGTGTTCATGCCCCGACACGATGTCAAAGGGATATGACTGTTCTTGCTTTGTTCTATTGACCTCGAAGTGATTCTGGCATTGTGGCTTGGGTTAGGGAAAGGAATGTGGTCTGGAGAAGGATGTTGTCGGACAGCTACCACCGATACTGGCAACAGAACAGCAAGACCTTTGATATGTAGTAGTATGCCAGACAGAGGGGTTACGTTATGGACAAACAGGATGGTTAAGGGTGGAGGTCAAGTGAGGGATTGAGCCCAAAAACTCGCCATCACTTGTCGAGTTCATGGCACCTTTGTTAGCCTTAGATGGGGATCACAGTTACACATGCCACAATCTGCCGTGAAAGATCAACAACATGACATTACATTCTGTGTACAGGTCAACCGAGATGAAGCGTTTAGCGCACTCCCCAAACACACGGGGCTTCCTTGCGCACTCCTGAGGCAACTCCCTCTTCTTCCCACATCAACGGAACTCACCGTTGCCCAGCACCTCCTAGAGCCTTCCGCATGCGGCACAGCCGATCAATGTAGTCATAGATAGGCAATGACTGGGCTGAGGATAAGGATGCCCCTGGTCGGAAGTTGGGGCTTCTGAGATGTGTCCTCTTTTGATACTCCAGATGATGGGCTTTGAGTTCGATGACTCTTACGACGAGGGTCAGTCAGGGGTTTGTGTGTCCATTGGGTTTGGGTTTTGATACGCTGTCCTCAGGAGACGATTTAATTGTGTTGTGTTTGATGTGTATATAGGACAGAGGATGGTGAAGCTTGTCAGCTTGATGGTCTGGTAGGCATCGCCAAGTCGATTATTACCATTCATCAACTTTTAGCCTTGTTGATGTCATACATCCAATCCTCTTTTATTAAGACATTTTTACTCACACTTAAAATAACTCGGCGATATGGCGAGGAAGATACGCCAAACCAGGCGGATTCCCATCGCGGTGGGCGTTATTCTCTTCTTCCTCATCCTCCTCTGCCCCCTCGCCGCACTCCCAGTTGCCAGCGCCGCGGGCACCGGTTCATCGTCCTCTGATCATGGCATGAAACCTGGCGAGCCCGTCATCGGCATCGATCTCGGAACAACGTATTCCTGTGTCGCTGCAATGAGGAGCGATCTGGTGGAGATTATACCCAATGAACAAGGTATTTAAGGCCCCCAAAACCTTTTAATGAGATAACGTGACCATGATGACATTCTGACAAACATGCTGTTTTAGGAAACCGAATAACACCAAGTTATGTTGCCTTTACTGAAAAGGGGGAGCGTCTCATTGGCGATGCGGCTAAGAACCAATTCGCCAGCAACCCTACGAATACCATATTTGATGTCAAGTATGCTAAGTTATTACACACATCCCACTCACTCATGAACCAAGGATCTAGTAGCTAACGGCATCGTTCGTGGTATAAATAGACGCCTAATAGGCCGCAAGTTCTCCGACAAGGGGGTCCAAGAAGACATCAAGTATCTCCCGTACAAGGTGGTGGCCGGACCGGGAGACAAGCCGTTAGTGGAGGTGAAGGTTGGCAATGACACACGGCAGTTCAGCCCGGAGGAGATCAGCGCCATGGTGCTGGGCCGGATGAAGGAGGTTGCCGAGGCGTATCTTGGGAAGAAGTGAGTTTCTACTACCTATTTTGCTGGGACCCCCTGATGATACACAACCCGGATGGAGTAGGCGAGATGCTCACGCACGAGACAGGGTTAAACATGCCGTGATCACGGTCCCGGCCTACTTCAATGACAGACAACGGCAGGCGACCAAGGACGCCGGGCGCATTGCGGGGTTGAACGTGATCCGTGTGGTCAACGAGCCGACGGCGGCGTCGCTGGCGTATGGAATTGACATGGTATTATTGCTCTGCCCTTCCATTCCCTTGTTCCTCGAAGCTAACCGCCATTGTCCCAGCTTGGACCCGAACGTCTCGTCCTCGTCTACGACCTCGGCGGTGGCACCTTTGATGTATCCCTCCTCGCGATGGAAGACGGAATTTTCCAAGTCCTCGCAACCGCCGGCGACACACGACTCGGAGGCGAAGACTTCGACAACCGCATCGTCGATCATCTAGTCAAAGTCTTCCGCGCTCGACACGCCACCAATGCCTCAGATCCGGATGATATCACGAGCAACCCGCGGGCGATGAGCAAGCTCCGCCGGGCAGCCGAGAATGCCAAACGTACCCTCTCGTCTCAGCTTTCCACGACTATTGAAATCGAGTCCCTCCATGACGGACGAGATTTCTCTGAGACGTTGACCAGGGCGACGTTTGAGCAGGTTAATCTTCCTCTGTTCAAGCGGACATTGGAGACAGTGGAGAAGGTGCTCAAAGACGCGAAGGTGGATAAGAAGGATGTGACGGACATCGTGCTCGTGGGCGGGTCGACGAGGATCCCGAAAGTGAGGAGCATGGTGGAGGAGTTCTTTGGTGGGAAGAAAGTCAGCGAGGGAGTCAACCCGGATGAGGCGGTTGCGTTTGGGGCCGCGGTTCAAGGAGGGGTGAGTATCGGTCCCCAAATGTCAGATGTGTTGTTGACAGCATAACGAGGCTGACATGGGGCACACAGATTCTCAATGGGTATGGAGCTTTTGGCTATTCGGTTCTCATGGATGTAAATCCCCTGACTCTGGGGATTGAAACCGAGGGGGGTGTCATGGTAGGTCGGCCCACAACGCAGAAAAGAGGCATCAGGCCTAACGCATCACATCACAGGCACCAATAATCCGGCGGAACAGCCCGATCCCAACAGTAAGTCAAGCCCCAAGTCGGTCAGTCCTTGGAAACCACGAGCTGACGAAATGTTACAGCTTAAATCCCAAATCTTCTCCACCACCGCCGACAACCAAGCCTCCGTCCTCATCAAAGTCTACGAAGGCGAACGCGGTGTGGCCAAGCACAACAACTTGCTAGGGCAATTCGAACTTACGGGAATCGAACCGGCCCCTAGAGGGGTGCCGCAGATCGAGGTGAGCTTCGCGCTCGACGCCGACGGCATCCTCGAGGTGACGGCCCGCGACAAGACGACAGGACGGAGCGAGAAGATCTCCATGGAAACGGATTGCGACAGGCTGACGCCCGAGGAAATCGAGCGCATGATTGTCGAGGCGGAGAAATTCGCGGCGGAGGACCGCGAGGTAAGAGACCGCGCCGAGGCGCGGAATGAGCTGGATAGGTTTGTCTTTGAGCTGAGGAGCAAGATTGAGGAGCTTGAGGGTGTTGAGGCGCCGGTGTTAAACGAAGAGAGAGTGGCTGTAAGTTGAGTCCTTGCTCCAAGTTTTGGTGTCTCTTTCAAAAGATGAGGAGGTTAGGTACTGATCAATCTTTTTTGACAGATCGAGCTTATTATGGAGGAGGCCTTGGAATGGCTTGACAAGCATGGACGGACGGCAACGAAAGAGCACCTGATCCAACAAAAGGAAAAGCTCTCAGAAAAGTTGCGTCGGTTGTATGACCATGAAGGAGTTTATATCAATAGCTGGCATGATGAGCTTTGATTGGAAGGAACTCCGTATAAAGCAGGAATGATTACTACAGGGCAGAGTATGAGTGATGTTCTGTGAATTCAGACACATTTATTTGAGAATTTCACTTTCCGTTCTGGAGAACCACGAACTCGGATCATGAGAATCACAAGCGCCTTTTTCCCATGACGTTGAGAGGAGGTTTCTCCATGTTGCATTCCATGAAATCCATGTGCTCCCCCCGCAAACCTGGAAACTAGTCAAGTGGAGTGGAGTCGCCCCGGAGTGGCTAACGTTAGGCTCCATTCGCCCCAGCAGACCAGGACGGCTGGACGTGATTGGGCTGGGTCTGGCAGGGGAGGGGCCACTGCTCGGCAACCAGAGGCCCTGCCGAGGTTCACAAGGCCAAAAGACCGTCCCCACAAGCCGACGCCGACGCCCGAGAGAAGAGAGAAGGAGCAGGCCGCATGTCTTGGCGCCTTTTGACTTGTCCGCCATCCGCCGCCGCCGCAAAGACCATCAGCAGCCTCTGCTTGCGGCCTCCCTCACCTTCGTTTTCCATCTCAGCAACACCACCCATCCCCACGCTCATCGCGACCCGCGTCATCGCCGCCGAGACAGAGGCTCACACACTCTCGTCTCAACCACTGCTCTGGCGGCGGAAACAGGATAATATTTGATGCCTGTTGACAACAACAATACAACCGTAATTACGACACACGACACCCGCGACACCAGACGCATTTGGAAGCGTGCGCGGGTCCTGCGACCGAGCGAATAATCACTTGACGCCATCGACATCACAACTCCACGACTCGGCGCCGAGACCGCGACTCTGTTTTTCTTTCCAAGCCGGATTTCCCAAGAACCGACCGAAATTCTTCCAAAAACAACAAACTTCTGACGGGAACCATCACCAACGACCACTTCCCATCCCGCAACCAGCCACCGACACCGCAGCGGCATCCTCACATCCTCACCTCTACTCGCCACCTCAAGACACCTCAAACATCACACAGCCATCATCATGGCCTCGCCGCCGAAACCTTGGGAGAGGCAGGGCGCGACTCCCGCCACACCTTGTGCGTATTCCTACTCTTCGTCCTTCGGCGATCGCCAGTTTTCGGCGTGGATTTTAGAAAACTCTCTTTGTCGCTAACATTCCGCCAAACCAGCCCCCCTCTCGTCTGCCACGAGCACCATCTCCTCTACCACCGCCAGCACCATGTCCACGGCGGCGAACACTCCCGCAGCCTCCACCGCCTCTGGCACGTCGCCTGCCATCCCTGCCCGCCCCTCCACCCTAACCGCCACCGTCAACCAGAATGCCACTGCCTACAGCCGTCCCTTCGGCGCCACTCCGTATGGTGCTAGCCCTTATGGTGCTTACACCTCTGCCTACACATCTCCCTATGGGTCTCCGTACTCGAGGTTAGGTGGATATGGCACTGGCATGTACGGTGGTGGTATGTATGGAGCATACGGCGGCTACGGCGGCATGGCTGGCGGCATGTACGGCCCGGGCATGTATGGTGGCATGGCTGGCGATCCAAACAATCCCGAGAGCCTGACCCAGCGATTCAACATGAGCACCGCGGCCACATTCCAGATGCTTGAGGGTATTGTCGGCGCCTTTGGCGGTTTTGCCCAGATGCTCGAGAGCACCTACATGGCCACCCATTCCAGCTTCTTCGCCATGGTGTCGGTCGCCGAGCAGTTCGGCAATCTTCGCGACGCCCTCGGCTCCGTCCTCGGCATCTTCACCCTCATGCGCTGGATCCGCACCCTCATTGCCAAGCTGACGGGCCGCCCCGTCCCGGTCGATGCCAAATCCATCAACTCGACATCCTTCTCGCGCTTTGAGGGCCGTAACGCTCCCGACGGCGCCCGTCCTCTGAAGCCGAGCCGCAAGCCCCTGCTCTTCTTCCTTCTCGCGGCTTTTGGCCTGCCGTACGTCATGAGCAAGATCATCCGCTCGCTGGCCCACAATGCCGAGGAGGAGCGCCGCCGCCATCTGGTCGCCGCTCAGACCCTCGACCCGTCCCAGCTCGAGTTCTGCCGCGTCCTGTACGACTTCACTCCGGCCACCCAGGGCCAGGCCGTCGTCCAGGGCGTCGATCTCGAGGTTCGCAAGGGCGATCTGGTCGCCGTCTTGTCCAAGAGCGATCCGCTCGGAAACCCCAGCGAGTGGTGGAAGTGCCGCGCCCGTGATGGGCGTATCGGATATCTGCCGTCGACTTTCCTCGAGGTTATGCGCCGGCCGAGCCCCGTCGCGGCGATCAAGGATGCTGCTAGCGACAGCAGTCGGACCAACTCGCTCACCAGCTCCATCAGCATGCCCAGCACCGCGCCCCCGCCTCTGCCGGCTACCAAGGTCGGAGACCTGACGGTGGAGAGCTTCCAGAAGTCGACCTTCTACGGTTAGGCGCCTCAGTTGGTTGGCGGTCCTTGGTGGCGGCTCCCGCACATGCCGTGACGCGACACGACACCACGTCCGGCGGGTTTCACGTCGTCGGCCACTTTGCATCTTTGTTTCTGAGTACACACTTCTTTTCTAGGTTGCTCGACTGTTTTCGCAACACCTCACTTGTCTGAGTCACGCTCTCACACTTTATATCTATTTACACCATCACAACAACCTCTTCGACATCTGCCCACGAAAAGGCGATAGTCGAACGCATAGACTCTGGATGGAAATGGACCGAAAGGAAAGACGCGGGAACGGAACGAGGGTGGATGGGGAAGGGATAAAATCCTACTTAGTTGATCACACCGGTTCGGCGTTCTTGGAGTTGGCTTGGTTGGTTGGTTGATGAGAGAGGAGCAGAGGCTTGGGGAAGAAAGGCCTTTACCTGACCGACCTATCTTCGATGCCTGCTTTACGACCTACCGACCTATCTGATCTACACTCGACATCATGATGTCTGGATGGATGGATACATGGGGAATGGAATGGGATGAACGAGAGGAAATGGCGAGGGAAGGATTGATACCTTTGAGTTTTTGCCTTTGGTGGTTTTTCTCATTCCCCTACATTTATTGCACTTACCCTACACACTTTACTTTTTTCTTTTTATTCCTGTCAGAAGTCTTGTCTTCTTTCCCTCGCGGTTTTTCTCTCAACCTCTCCTCATCAACCAACAACGACCTTGTGTAGCGATAGGGCTGTTTATTGCCGTTTTTATTCATTCCCATGTCTGTATATAACTCCGTGGTGTTGAGGGTGGATTGTCAGGGGATAGCGTCTCATGGGGACGGAAGCAGCTGTATAACAAACGAATTCTCCCAATTGGGCACGCTTTCCGGGTGACATGAGTAGACGTTGTTAGTTGATGGTTGATTTGAACAGCTTCGTGGGTGTCGTGGCGCTTCAGAGCTCATTGATGCCATGCTCACCGTATGTGACCTCTCGGGAGATGTGCTGTTTTTCAGGCAGGAACATGATATGCAGTAGTATTCAACCAGAAGAGACAGCAACATATCAACATGTTTTGAACCAATCAATACACATCCACCTCCACATCCATCCCCAACTACCCCATAAACTGCCATCCCTCACCCTCCTTGAAAATTACTTAATTCTTCACGGAACCGGCCGTCTTGTTCTCCCCCGCCCCTGTCGCCCCTGTCGCCCCTGTCTTTGCCTTCCCCTTCTCTTCCTCCTCACTCTCTTCCTCACTTTCCTCTTCTTCGCTTTCCTCCTCCTCTTCCTCCTCCTTAATCGCCTGTGCCTTCTCTACCGCAGCAATCTCCTCGGCGCTCGCGCTCTTTATTTTAGCTCCGTGGAGCTCCGTCACGGGAGGGTCGACGTCGGCGGATGATGGTGATGGTGTTTTTGTTGTCGCTGCTTCAGATTTTGACTCGGGTTTTGCTTCTGTTGTGGAAGAGGAAGAGGTGCTGGTCTCGACCTTGTCCTTGTTTGGTGGCGCGCCGCCCTTGCCGTAGACTTTTTCTCTCAAAGCTTGGAGATGGACCTGTTTTGCTTTGGCGGCGGCTTCTTCGGCGATGCTGCGGATCGGGAGGGCGGCGGGGGCTGGGGAAGAGGAGGAGGATGTTTTTGCTGTTGTTGTTGTCGTTGTTGCGGCCTTGGGCGCCGGTGCTGGTGGTGCCGGGGGTGGAGGAGGAGCGGGAGCGGAGGATGTCCCGGTCGTGGTTGTCGCAGTGGAAGTGGGTGCTGCGGCGTTGGTGGCGGGTTTGCTGAGGCCGACGACGGGCTTGGAAGCGGCCTCGTGGATGGAGGGCTGGGTAAACTCGTCGTAGTAGATGGTGACGTGGTCCTTGAGCTCGCCGTACTCGTTCCACTCCTCAATCTCGACAATGTCGCCCAGCACCATGCCCATCTGCACGAGACCGGGAAGCTTGCGCGGGCGGCCCGATGGGTCCTTGCCGGCGCGTCGGCCCCAGAGCATGCGTGCCTTCTCATCGGTGGCTATGTCGGTGGCCTTGAAGGGGATGCGGTTGGCGCGCAGGATGGTCTCGAGGCGCGAGGTGGCCGTGACGATGTGCGACGAACCAGCCGTCAGGGAGGTGAAGATGTACAGCGCTGGGTCAGTGGAGTAGGTTTTAGCGGGTTCGCTGCCTTCGGACGCCATGGTGTCTGTTATTGGTGAGGTCACTGTACAAGGATGGTGTTGATGTTGTGTCGAGATGTGAAGGGTTTGTTGTTCCAGGTGAAGTTGTGGGGTATGAAGTTGGGCTCTCAGGAAGTGAGGGGCAGACAGAGGTGTTGGAGCTTGGTGTGATTGCGGGGTAGGTGCTGTAGTTGAGGATCCAGATGTTTCAGCCGTGTCTCTCAGTCGAGCTCTCGACTCCTATAGCACATAGGGTCTCACAGTCTTAACGATGTGACTCGGGTATTTGGGGCGAGAAAGTTCACAGAAGCGTGCTTCGCTTCTGGATACACAGCTTTATATCATATATTCCAAGATTTCTTTTTCCCCTTTTTGTGTAATTTAAAGATGAGCCACCAAAGTAGGTCCTCGGTCTGTTCCATATTACCGACCAGGAACCGAGACCTCTTAGATGAACATGCGCAGCCCACCCAGTCAGTCAATAGACATCACACATGAAATTGGGTTTTGGGCTGTCCCATCGGGTCTTCCATGTCACTGGATTTCAAGCCACTTCGCTCTGGTTGTTGAGTTGTTTCAACCCCGAGGACAAATGGCTTCTGGGCACCCAACATGTAGATGCGTTCCAATCATCCAGATGGAGTACCCCTTGAGGTCAGGTAGCCAAGCTTCGTCACTGGCCTCCATGGCTGTTGTATGTATGTACCTTTCAGGGCATAGGTCGTCGCTTTTTGTGAGAACCCCACCGCCACACACATGTCGCCAGGGTCCAACATAACTCCCAGTGTGGACTCTGCGGCCCCTTCTTGATGGATCCGTTTCGCTCCAAGCAAACTTAGAAGAGCTCGAAGGTCCAATTGCTAATTGGTCTCGCATCGGCGGCCTTACCTCAGGTCCTTACTGGTGTAAGTATACTCAAGTTATGTACACAGGGGGCCTTCCACTACTGGCCCCTGGCTCTTCCCAATCTGGCAAGGGCTCAACTGCGACAATGCCAACTAACAAACCGGTTATCAGGTCTTTGATCATACAATGCAGACCGAGTTATCGCGGCATACCTTATATCCGGAAATGGTTCCTTTCGGAGGAAGAGTGCACGTCGTGCCCGCTTATCATTGGTGACTGAAGTCCGACGTTGTGCTTCCGATACCGAATCTGAATCTTCACTCACTACCACAAGCCGGGATTGGCCAGTGGGAAGCGCACCTCCCTGACAACGGTTCGTTCCGATGCATGGTGGCAGATCTTGGGATGCCCTCGATAGGTAGCACACACCCGCATTTTTGCCTTGCAGCTTCGTGGGGTATTCAGCGGTCATCAAGCTGACCATGGACGACATTGGGTATCCCATCCCAGGCAAGAATACATAAACAGGTGGCTCCCACGAATGCACAATTCATGATGGGAAAGTGCCCAGTTCGACGGTATTTTGCATAGCTCAGATTCTCTTCCACACTCCGGCCATGACCATATATCTCGTGACAGCGGTTTGTTCTTCTGAACTGTCCTGTTGCCTTGATCTGCCGTAGCAGCGAGTGACCAACCGTTGCCCTCGACCTCATTTGCTTCTCCTTAAGCACTTCTCAGTTTAAAACATAAATTGGGTGCATCTCGTTTCTATCACATCATGAAGCTAGGCTCGTGCTTTCTAGGGTGTGTGTGGTTCGAGGAAGGTCCGAAAAAGAAGAAGCGTCGACACTCACGCCGGAGACAACATCGCCCCAAGAACGGCCAGTCTCGAGGCCACGAGGAGCAAGACGGAGCCGAGTCGGCCCCAAATGAGGCTCCGGGGGAAGGACGGCATATCTACTAACAGAAATCTTGGATGTACCAAGATTATGAGATTTAAGGTGGGATGTGGTGGACGTATGTGTTTGTTAGTTACCTGATTTGGTAATTTTTTTGGACACTCTCGTTCGCTTTGACAGCTGCTGACACCGGTTGAGGCGACCAGCAAGACACGTGCCCCAGCTGGCAAACCCCGTCAACCACGAAGCATCGCATGCCTGTTCCACCACGTCGTGCAGACGAATAAGCGAAACGGCAGGATCTCCGACATAAACCCCCCCAGAATACATCATATTTGATCTTAGGATTTCGGAAGTCTTGCATATGGAGTAAAGATGGACGAAGCAGATATAAACGGACACCAGGAGTTCAGGGAATCGGTCATGAGGCATGCTGGGTTCGGCGCCGACCCAAGTACCCGAGAGTTAGAAACAGAGGAGGGTTAGGTCTGTGGCGTCGTTATCTGTTTGGGCTTTGGGGTTGAGTTGGACATTCTTTCAAAACATATCCAACAGGCTACGTAGATGCAGGATTTTCACCCGGTCCTTGAGGATACGGTTCTCCTGTATCTCAGCCAGGCTTGGGTAGATAGGTTGACACTAAACAGGTAAATGAATACCATGGTTCCTTGTTGTCAAGGCTTTGGATAACATTGGTAATTACGAAGCTGGGTGGGCGGACATGGTTCCAAGATCAAGCTGCGGACCCCGCACCGCTGTCATCACAGCGAAGCCCAAAACATCTGCATTCAGCAAGGTGATGTTGGAGGTCTTTGAGAAGTTGAATAAAGAGCCATGATGTATCTCGAATAATGTCAGGTGAAATCCATGCGACATCGTGGGGTAGACCGGTAAGTTGAGACAATTTGACGTAAGGCCTCAAGCAAACATGTCCCAATCCGGCAACTCAACGTTGGTGTGTCAGACCGGCCTCGTTGACATCGATGCATCTCATTGACATCTCATTGACATCTCATTGTGCAAGTGACTAGTCGCTGCGATACCACAAAGACTGACCTGTGGATACAACAAAGAATCGCTTTACTTGAACCTCCTCGTCTGCATCACGATTGCCGGAACGAGGTCCTTCTGCGTCGAGTCATCTACGGCGAGGGGATGAGGTGCTTAAACAAGGCCGCGATCGCGGCGCCTGATGCCCATCGAGGTTGACCGGAGCAGGCGAGCAGCCATTCCAACTTGACGTCTCATACCCACCTCGTTGCGACCACGCTCTTATGTGCCTCATCGGTCTGCTTCTCCCCCTCCTACCCGAGAAACAGCGGAGGAAGAAGAAAAAGAGGAGACCTAATCACTCCCACCGACGGCACCACGACCACGACCACGACTACCACCATCACCACCATCATCACTCGTCAGCGTCTCGATCATCACGACCCCGCGAAAAAGATGCCCAAGCCGAACTGATCAATTCCAAGGTCAAAGCCGAGGATGCACTGGCATCCCTCTGCCTGACGCTCCAGCGGAGCCTGCTGGAGGAGCGACAACGCTCGCGAGACCAAGACCGACGGGAGCTGGAGCAGGAGAAACAACGGCATCTCGCTGCTGCTGCTGCTGCCGCCGCCGCCGGCCCCACCACCGGCACCGAGACGCGTGCGCCGCCGTACCCAGTTGACGAAGCCAGGGTTTTACAGCAGCCGGCTGAGACGTCAGGGCAGAGGGGCGTGGCTGAGAGTCCAGGCTGCCGTGGCGCGGTTCGCAACAACGGCAACAACGATCCTACCCATCCTGCAAGGGGTGGTGGCTCATTGCCTTCAGCAGAATGTTGCCGCAATTGTGTCTGCTCCCGCTGCGGATTTGGGGTCACCAAGTGTCTTCCGCCGCCGCCGCCCCCGCCGCCGCAGATGGGATCGCATCCGGATGTCCGTGGGTCGAGTCCGGAGGAGCAGCAAGAGCAGCAGCAGCATCAGCATCAGCATCAGCGGGGCGCCGAGCTGCCGGGACAGGGTCAAGCCCGGTAACCGATCAGTTGACGGTTCGTCGGGTGGTTGTTTCGTCGGAGATGATCTGTGGAACGAGCAGGCAGATTGGCCCAGCGGAGACGGTAATCAGGTGTGTTGATCAGATCAGCAGCCTTTGTTTAGCCGAGGGACAATCCACACAACAATCCACATTGTGTTTATGGCTTTGATGTTTCGTTTCAAAGCTGTCCTGTCCTCGTGCTACTCGGATCATTCATTGTCCTTCAGAGCGCAAGGTTCCCTCGAAGAGATAGGAGATTCCAGAATGTCCAAGGTTGAGCGAGGATCCAGAGTCTGCCGCTTGGCAGACTCGACCGCCAAACCGGCGTGGGGATGCCCAGGAGCGCAATCTTCGGTGTGATTGCGGAGGGGCTTGTGCTTCTTGGATTGACCTTGCTCGCCGCAGCACACGCCGAAATAACCTTTGTGCCAAGCTCTCGTGGTGGTTTCATGCCAGGATCCTGGGAAACTGGTTCACAGCACAACTTCCTGCATCTCCCCTTCATATGACACCAGACAACGGCGGCGGCAGCTCGCATTTTGTTCTTTTGTGTTCTGTGCCCGCGTCCGCGGTGCTGCGCCGGTCGTGGCCTGCTGCACGGGCCGGCGTGACGCACAGCGTTGGTCAGTTTTTATTTTCTTATGGATGGCGCAGCTGTGAGTTGCCCCGCCGCCGACGCCGCCTTTTTCTCTCTCATCCAGCTTCAGCCTTTTTTTGGGCTTGGTGCGTTGGCAACACAAGTGCGGCACAGGCTGCTGCATGTAATCTGTCTGATGGTGACATCTTATGTCGCTGAGCCCCCGACGTTGGATGAGCTGAGATGTGCCGGATGTGCCGTGGTAGTCCTGCCAACCTGCTTCAGGTACTGCAGCCTGTACAGGTCGAAAGTATCATTCGGCGGGCAATGGAAGTGGCAAGGACATCGCAAAAACTGCAGAAAAAATCTTCTCTTTTCAAGTTCATGATTTGCGCTTTTTCTTGTCGACATGCGTTTCTCGCCATCCGGAAGATGACTTGTCAAGTTGCCGCTGGCCAGAGCTGCCAAGTCACCACGCACAACCCGCGCGAGCGTTCGGACGTTGCTCGAAGGACCATGCTCCACCGTCGAGCTTCTATTGGCTAACAGACACGTTGTGCCCCGCTACCCCTGGCGGCAGAAAGCCGACAGCCAATCAGAGGTTGGTTCCTGCAGAAATGGGTATCCACCCCTTCGCAGCCTGCAAGGAACGTAGCTCTCGTCCCTGGATCCCGGCTCCCTTGCTCCTTCCCGTCGCGGTCCATTCCAGTTCCCTGTTGCAGGTTCAATTGCGATCGTGGCTCGGTGCGCTTCACTCGACCAGGGTCAGCAAATCTTCTGCCAGAGCTCCCGTCGTCAAGGCCGCGCCAGGCACAATGCTACCCCGACCCAACCAAGCCCCCAACGTCCCTCCCTTCCACCCCTAAAAGGACTGGACTCCCCAGCTCGCCCGTTCCGCCTCTCCCTTTCTTTCCCCTTTCTCCCACCAGCGCATCCCAGCTGCTATCCACTCTTTCCAACCAAACGCCCGGCGATCTCGCCAGACACTCCTTTTTTACACACCTACGCCCGAGATACCAATTACCTCGACGACTTTCAGCATTTGCCATTCCTTGTTCAAACGCAGGTCTCGTTCTTCTTCGACCATTTCTGAGCAACATCCCGCTGCCGTGACCCTCGGTCCATAAACCCACGACAGCAACACCACACATCTACACACTCCGAAGTCAAACCCAGCCGACAAAATGCAGCTCAAGACCATCCTCGCCCTCGTCGCCACCACCCTGGCCGCCCGCGCCTACGCTGAGGAGGAGATCGACACGACCGTCACCTCGACCTCGACCATGACCAAGACGGTCACCATCACCGAGTGCAACCCGACGGCGACCAACTGCCCGCTGTCGACGTCGACCGTCGTCGAGACCACCACCAGCACCTCGTACGGCTCCAGCTTCCCGACCTACGAGTCCAGCACCGGCTCGTACATCCCGAGCTACACCACCAAGTCGCTCACCAGCACCACCACCGCCGCCGGCTCCGAGCCCACGACTACCGAGACGGCCATCCCGACGGGCGCTGCCGGCGGGTTGTTTGTCCAGAGGGCGGTGCTGGTTGGTGGTGTTATCGGCGCTGTCGCTATGCTCGCTTAAGGAGGGGAGGTTTGATGGGATGGTGAGAGTTGTGGATGATGGGGAGTGGTGAGGAAGTGGTATAAGATGTGTGAGGCGGCGTGGGAGAACAACGACCTGGACTTTATACCCGAACCCCAAGCGCGCTCTGGTTCATTTGTCTTTTTTATCTGCTTCTTACATTCGCTTCTTTGCGGTTCATATTATTAATTCTTCGGGGACGAGGTGTTTGGTGTTTTATATTTTTTTTTTTTTGGACAGGGAAGAGATGTGATTTTTGCTTTACCTTCTGTCAATATCTTTCCAGGCGAATTGGGGTTCTGCTTCTCTTTGTCGCAAAGATCTTGGACGGGCTACTGGTTGGCAAATGTTGGACACACACAAAGTTTGATTGGGATTTCTTGGGAACACACACATTTAGACAGGGCGGCGCGCCAGTTGGAATAGGCGTGGTTCTTCTCTTACCCGTTGGGCTGTGTTTGCGGACACGTCTGGCGGCATGAATTGACATGATTTAAAACTCAACTGCGGATCTGGATGTTAATTATGTGTGATTCTTGCCTTTGAGATTTGTGTGTTTGGCGCTGCGCAGTCAGTCTGCTATCCAACTATCACAAGCTGATGAGAGTGGATTCTCGTCATCTCTTGCCTCAGGAGAGAAACCCCCCTTCTGATTCTCGAGCAGTTCGGCTGTCTCGAGCTGCTCCATGGTTGAGTTTAGTTGATGACGGAGGCACGCTTGCGTTTTGCGCTTGTTTCAGGCAAGTGCTTGAAAAAGAACCGAGCTAAGCTCCTCACTGACGTAGTGCGGAGTATGGTAACCCTAAATGTGGACTTTGTTCTCGATCAGAGATCGTCAGGAGATATTGAAGGTCAAGATTGCAAGCTTCGTTTGCAAGGAAGAAGCGGGATATTATGGGAGATAAATGGTTCAGGTGGCGTGACGCCTTGATGGGCTTGATGGGGGACCAGAGTGGGACTGTAGAACTCGAGGAGATGAAGGCCGCGTCATGTCTTGAGTTGCTAAATCGCAGATGGATTTAGAGAATCGCGCGAACAGTTCTTTTGTCATATTGTCATTGACGAGGGTGTTATGAAGTCTGAGTTTCTTCATTGATTTGATTGATATCTTCCTGGTTGGATTGACCGAGTCAACCGAGGACGTGCCGGTGTTTGCATCTTGTGCTAAGTATCACGACCTCGCCTAGCGCTGCCAGGCTGCTTCGACATGTCTTTCACCGGATTCAAATGACATCTGATGATTATTAAATGTCGTCGATATTTTTGAGTGTTTTGTCAAGATAGAGCGTGCCTCGATGTTCAGGTGTTGGCATGAGATGACCTGGCGAGCGAGGAGATAAGCGTCAATGGGGGGATGCAATGAGTTGTGCAGGGATAGATGATACTTATCAGCATGGAGACCTGCTGATGAGAGCCTTAGCTGACGGACCGCAGCCGAGCAGCCCCACCCTTTCTCCAACTCCCACCGTCTCCAACCCCCAAATTCCCGTCAACATTGCCTGGCGCTGTCAGTGGCCAAGCCAGATCAAGGCATCCCTACGTGAGGCTCGACATTCGGATGCCTTGTTTGCGGGGATGAAATCCACCACCAGCACATCCCTTCAGCCGCTCCTGTCATCGCCGTTCCTCACCAACAACCTCCACTCTCCTGCATCTTCGTCCACTTTACCTCGGACATGTCATCTTTGACATCCTGATATCTTCCTCCACTGGACGCTTCCGATAACCATCTCCTTGGAGACATCGCATCACTCCGGCTTCACTGCATGCTCCTCCACCTCACCAGCCATGGCTACTCCTGATCCTGGAGACTCGTCGTCTCGGCCAACCAACGCGTTCGTCTTCGAGACGCATCTCGACTCCGAGTCCACAAGCACCCGTCCCGACCCTCTCCAACAGCCGAACCCCATCTGCCCATGGCGAACCCCGCGCTTCAACGACCGGGAATGCGAGCGCTACTTTGACTGCCCCACACACATCGTCGAACGGGCGCTCACCGAATCCGATCATCATGACGAGCATCAAGACGAGTCACACGGCGAGGGCACCCAAGAGTCGGGGACAACGCCAGAGCAAGTCCAACACCAAGCCGAGACCGGCAATACCTCTTCACCGGGAGAGGGACAGAACAACAATGATGACGTCGGCCCAGGCCAGGCATTTCCATCGTCGGGAGGGGGTAGTACTCCCTCAGTGAACATCTCAACAGCATCAGAACCGGCTGTCCCAGAGCCGTCCGTTCCCCAGGAAGTCTCGGATCGTCCAGCCACATACACCAGCAACTCCTCTCTTCAGCCTTCAACCCAACCCGGAGAGGAGGAGCGAGAGACTCCCGGTCCAACTCTCACGTCCGAACTGCCCATCCGCGGTCCCATGCTAAGCAGCAGCGGGCCGGCCGAGCCTCAGGCCACCAACACCTCCACGCCTAGCCCATCACCAGCGCCTAGACTGGTCTCGAGACCTACCGCAGCTGTCCCATCGTCAACACCACCTGCCGCACCAACCCAGCCCCCCGCCCCACCTCAGATTGTCCTGCCCAGGTGGCAGCCCGATTCGGAGGTCACGTACTGCCCCATCTGCGGTACCCAGTTCAGCATCTTTGTTCGGAAACACCACTGCCGGTAAGTGTGCTGCTGGATGCATTGAATACCAACGACCTGTAGCTCATCATGACATCAGCAAATGTGGTCGGGTGGTCTGCAACTCCTGCTCGCCGCACCGTATTACGATCCCCAGTCAATACATCGTCCGGCCTCCAGGGACGCCTCGGCCTGTGCCTCAGGGTCCGTCTCTCTCGCTCCTCGACAGCCAAGGCTGGTATCCCGAACTTGGTGGGGGCGAGAGGGTCAGGCTCTGCAATCCTTGCGTCCCTGACCCGAACACGGCGCCTCCCCAGGTCCCAGGGCCCCAGCCCAGATCTCCTGCCAGTCCGACCTCCTCGACCCAGGCGGAGCAGAGGCCCACTCTCTGGAACCTGTACTTTGGCTCCGGCGCTGCGAGTGACGCCCAGACGAGGAGTCGAAGCGCCACCATGGTATGTCACGATACTGCCTGACAATCCCACCATGTCGTCTACTCTCATCTAACCCGTCCCAGCATCCCGGAACCTCATCCTCCTCCCGTCCACGGCCCCCGCCTCCTCGAAGCCCAGAGAGCCGCGTCCTCTGGGGCACCCCGCCTGGCTCTTACCTAGCTTCCTCCTCCACTCAATCCTACGACACACACCCAGGCTACCGCTCCATGCTCGATATTAGCGACCACGCCGGTCCCTCCTCAGCCGCGATCGCGGGACCATCCACCCCATCCAGCAGCTCCTCTCGCCATCGTCACCGCCATCGTCACCATCGCCCGCCTCCGATCCCCGAAGAAGACGAATGCCCCGTCTGCCACCGCGAGCTCCCGCCGCGCACGCTGCCCAACTTCGAGTCCCTCCGCGAGGCGCACATCACGAGCTGCATCGCCTCGCACAGCCGGTACGGTGGGCCGTCAAGGACGGACTCGGGTGACGATTCGGCGCCCGTCTTGCCCCGTCTGACGGGCATGTTCCCCTACAAGGCGACCGAGAAGGACTGCGTCGACTCGGCCGAGTGTTCCATCTGCCTCGAGGAGTTCGAGGTGGGCGTGGCCATGGCGAGGCTAGAGTGTTTGTGCAGATTCCACAAGGCGTGCATTGACGCGTGGTGGGAACGGCATCCGGGCCGGTGTCCGATGCATCAGCATGATGGGTTTGGGTATTGAGTTGGTGAGTTTCTGAGGCATGGAATTATGTGGAGGGTTGGTGTTTAAGGAGTAAGGAAGTAGGATTGTTTTGGTTGTTTAGTTATCGGGTTTTGGTTTGTGTCGTTTCAATGGAGTCAAAGGATGGATGGAGGAATATGGAGTTTGCGTTGGTCGGGATATTGGCAGAGGAACAGGGCAGGACAGCATCAGATACCACCATTCCTTTGGACATGCATCGCTTCAACATAGGTATATTGATTTTCATTCATAAATGGTGAGATCGGGGAATGCATAGCGACTTCGTGTGTCTCAAGCATCATCATCGACTGGTTCCTAGTATTATTCGTGTCCCAGTTGGGCTTATAGCAAGCAATTCTTCGTTGGCAAGAATCAGAATGCTGACGTGTTCCACTCATTCTTCATTCTCCTAAATCCAAAAGATGAGGATTGCTCCTCTCCTCTACACCATAACCCAACCCCTCACACCTTTGCTCTCCAAGGCCACAATGCAACCCACTCGGAACTTGTATGTAATGATGAGTACCTTGTTCAACTCCCAACGGAACCCCAACTCCAAACTCCAACAACACCTATGAGCGCTTTGTCCAATGCCAACAATATGGTGATGACCCAATGCCTATCCATCATGGGACTTCTCCACCTGCCTAGGTACGTACGGCCTCCTGGAAGTATAGTTTAATCAGCGGGGCAGACAATCAGGCCTGTTGTTACCCCAACTTGGCCGGGTCAGAAACGCCCAGGTTGGAGGGGCCGAAGGATAGCGGGAGAAGCTGTGGCAAGAATTGTCAGTTTGCTGAGCATGATTGGCGATGAGGAAGAGAGGGAGGGAAAGGACAGGGAAGAGACATACATCTTCCAACTTGAGGACGATGAAATTGCTCGACTTGTCAAACATGATGATGGGCGTGGAGAGGTCGCAGAATTCGCGGATGCTGGAAAAGAAAGATCGAACGTTAGCATAAGTAACACAACCTCTCTCTCTTTCAGGACACACACACTCTCTCCCCCTTCCAACCACCCAGATCGGAGAAAGATGAGAGTTGTTACACGAAAGCGAGAACCTGGAAGGGGAGAGACTCACAATTGCCGACACATCCCACACGGACTCGCCGGCGTCTCGGCGTCCGTCGCGATCGCTACCGCCCGGAACCCCCTCGTGACATGGTACCCTTCCACCACGGCTTTCCCCAGCGCGACCCTCTCGGCGCAGGTGCCGACGGGGTAGCTTGCGTTTTCGACGTTTGCGCCGATGACGATTGTCGGGTCCTCCTCCTGCTTCTTCTCCCCCTCGGTCTGTGATGGTGGTGGCCCCAACAAGAGCGCCGCGCCGACGTGGAACTTGCTGTACGGGCAGTAGGCTTTCGTTTTTGCGTCTGTCGCGGCGTCGAGGAGGGCGCGGAACTCGGCCGGCGAGAGGCGGTGGATGGGGGAGGTGGCGGTGATGGAGTCGAGGGTGGGAGGAAGGGGGATTGGCTGTTGCATTTTGAGGGGAGAGGTGTCTAATTCCTTTCTTTTGGGGGTTTTCGATTCTGTTAGGTTTGAAGATATTATCGAAATTCGAATTTACGGGAAAGTTTGGTTGATGAAGCAGGAATTGAGGATTGAGAGGTGAAGATATAGTATGTACGTAACTGGTAGCTTATACGGATATACGGTGTACAGCAGATACGACGCGATAGACAGCTCCAGAAGCTCCGGTCTTGGCTGACGCTGCGTTGCGGAAGCTTAATCCCTGGCCGTTGCAACCACGTTGTTTGTTGGCTGCATGCACTCGCCGCATGTGATTGTCTACTTTGTAAGATAAACTCGGGGTACTGGATCGGTGTGCGTCAACACAATGAGGTCAGCAGACCAAGGACTCGGAAGCGGCCGATGCCGCGTGTAACCGTCCGGGTCTTTTAATTACTTCTTTGCCTGGTTTTGTTACGTCGGAATGTCTTGGTTGGATTAAATTACGTAGTTCCAGGTTGGGATTATCTACCTGATGTCTTGTTTTCTTTCTAATGTGGTCGCAGGATCCGAGTCTTTGTCAGTAGTTTGTCTATTTATTCGGCTTGAACAAATCTCGTCAGGCCAGATTGTCGACCAACAACGACCTCCAACCCGCCGTCATACAAAGATCAGAAAGAGGGGAGTGTAGACCCAAGCCATCGAGGTCATAGATCCATAATCATCTCAAGCCTCCAAATGCAGAGTGGAGATATCTCCCAGGCTTAAACTCCCCTCCTCGTAGAATACAATGCCACCCAAGTCTGGGAGATTAGTAGATACCAGAACCAAACAAAATGTCCCATCCCCAATCGAGGAAGGGGGTAAACGAAAATAATTTACATTAGAAGGCCAATCGTAATATCATCCGCAGGCAACCAAATATCACCTGTCAAGAGCTTGGTTATGGCACTGTAACACGAACTCAGTCAGCACATTGTCCCTAATCAAACAATTGAGGCAGTCAACAAGCACTCACCATATGCCAGTACACGCCCTTCTTCTTGAGCAGCTCGGCATGGGTGCCCTTCTCCAGCACTTTGCCCTCACCAAGGACATAGATGATGTCGGCACCCTGGATGGTAGCGAGACGGTGCGCCACGGCCACCGTGGTCCGGCCCTTGGCCACGCGCTCGAAGGCTGCTTGGACGAGTTTCTCGCTCTCTGTTATTTTTCACACCGGTTAGCAAATGTGATCTGGGAGACAAAACAATGCGTCTGTTAGTCTCATGACAAAACTCACCCGAATCAAGCGAGCTTGTCGCTTCATCAAGCAGCAGGACGCGCGGATTACGAATCAACGCACGAGCAATGGCGATGCGCTGCTTCTGGCCACCGCTCAAGCTGACACCGCGGCTGCCAATGTTCGTGCCATAACCTTCGGGCAGCGAGACAATGAAATCGTGAATGTTGGCGTCGCGGCAGCACTGGTGCAGCTGCTCCTCCGTCACCGACGCCGGGTCCACTCCCAACAAGATATTCTCCCGAATGGTGCCGTGGAACAGCGAAGGCTCCTGCGCCACGAGCGACAGCAGCTTGCGGTACTCATACACATTAATCTCCGAAATGTCCTTTCCGTTGAAGAGGATCTGGCCCTTGTTAACGTCATAAAACCGCTCCAGCAAGCTGATGATGGACGTCTTGCCCGACCCGGACGCGCCCACCAGCGCCGCGAACTGGCCCTTCTCGATAGTGATGTTGAGCCCGCGGAAAATGGACACGTCGCGCGTCGGGTACTTGAAGTGCACGTCCTTGAGCTCGATGCGCACGCCGCCCTCCGTGTCTGGGACTTGCTCGGCTTCCGACACGCTGTCGCGGATGCGCGTCTCGCGCGCATGCAGGATGCGGTTGGCCGCCTCCGAGGCCTGGACGGCGTTGGGGCCCAGACTCAGCCATTGTCCGGCGCTCTCGGCACCCTGGATCATTGCCATGTATGTCACGAGGAACGCCCCGACAGTGTACTCGCCGCTGATGAGCAGCCGACCGCCGTACCAGAAAATGAGCGCCTGGCAGCCGAAACCAATACTGTCGGCGAAGGCGAAGATGAAGGTGCTGTAGCGTGCCTTGCGGAAAGCCGAGGTGATGTGGCCGTCGAGCAGGCGCTGGTAGCGGGCACAGATGCTGTCTTCCATGACGAGGGCGTTGACGGTGCGGAAAGCGCCGATCGATTCGGACGCGAACTTGGAGCTCTCCTGGAAGACAGCCTCGTTCATGGCGTTGAACTGGACCTCGTAGCGCACGCGGAAGAAGCCCGCAGCAAGGTTGAGAGGGACGGTGACGCAGAGGGCGACCAGGGCGAGCTTCCAGCCGTAGGAGAAGGAGATGGCCAGGGCGCCGATCAAAGAGAAGACGCCGATGAGCAACATCATGAGATTGATGCCCAACAGCTCCTTGAGAGCTTGTGGATCACTCGACAAGCGCGCTGTCAGCTGGCCGGTAGCATTGTCGTCCTTATCGAAGTACGAGGTCGGCTGGAACAGGATCGACTCGAAGTACTCCTTGCGGTACTGAGCGGTGATATAACCCTCCAGGTAAGTAGATACAAAGGCAGTAAGGAAATAGCTCGCGCCGACGCCGCCCGCGAGGACGGCCCACATCTTAGACCAGAAAGTAGTCTCGTTGTAAAGATCCTTAGGGTCCTGCTCCTGGAAGCTCACGACGACCTGAGCGAAGAGGTATGCCTGGATGGGAACAGCCGCCGCAGCACCGATGGCACCGATGAGAGAGAAGATGTAGAAGGGCAACCGGCTGCGCTGCTCGTACAGAAGCTTTCCAAACCCGGTGATGATGTTCTTGTTCTTCCAGGCGGGACCCTGCTTCGTCGATTCAGTCACCGACTTGGCTGCGCTCTTCTCGCGAGCCAGGATCGCACCAAGGTCTTCCTCCTCTAGCGTCTCCTCGCCTGTCTCCTCACCCAGCGACAGCTTCTGCGCGTGCACCAGGCCGTAGTAGACGCCGAGCTCGTTCTTGAGCAGGCTGTCATGGGTACCTTCCTCAACGACGCGGCCGTTTTGAATCACGACGATGCGATCGGCATTCTTGATGGTGGACAGACGATGGGCAATGGTGATGGTGGTACGGCCCTTCGAGGCCCTCTCCAGGGCTTGCTGCACGATACGCTCACCACGGACGTCGATGGCTGAGGTAGCCTCGTCGAGGATCAAAATCTTGGGCTTCTTGATGATGCTGCGGGCGATGGCAATGCGTTGGCGCTGGCCGCCGCTGAGCTTGGCGCCCGCATCGCCGACCTTGGTGTTGTAGCCGTCAGGAAGCCGGTCGATGAATTCGTCTGCGAAACTCTCAGCGCAAGCCTCCTTGACGAGCTGGAGCTTGACCTCATCCGACTCGTTTTCCCACTGAGTCCCAATCAGACCGGCAGCGACGTTGTTGAAGATGGTGTCGTTGAAGAGGAAGGGTTCTTGCTGGACGAGGCCGATCTGCGAACGCCACCACTTGATGTCGATCTCGGTGAGCTCTTTGCCGCAGGTTGAGATGCTACCCTTGAGTTCAACCGGGGGTCCGGCATCCTCGCCGTTGAGCTGGTCGGCAGGATTCTCCTCCTCGTCCTCGCTCTCTTCGCCGTCCTTCTTCTTGCCCTTCTTCTTTTCCTTATCCTTCTTCTTCTTGTCCTGGGCGATGGCCTTGGCAATGCGATGCTGATCGCGCAGCGTATACCAGCCCTCAATCAGGCCAACAATGGTACTCTTGCCAGATCCACTGGGTCCCACGATGGCCGTATTGAGATTGGCAGCGATTCGCAGGTTCAAGCCATCGAGGACTTTCTTGGAGGGCCGGCTAGGATAGGCGAAGTGGACGTCCTTGAAGATGATATCCTGGTCGGCGGTGACGTCGGGCTCCTTGAGGGTACCCATCTCGGGCTTGGGAGCATCGATGACAGCGAAGAACTCAGCAGCAGCCACCATCGCCTTGGAGATGGCAATCAGGGGCGTCGAGATGCGCTCGATGGAGAGAACCATGATCATGACGGACATCAACACGATGATGACTGAGCCGATGCCATCGATGCGTCCCTCGACAATCGACTTCATGCCATACCAGAAGGCCAGAGCGAATACACCGTAGAAACTAAAGAAGATGAGACCGAACTGCAGGGACAGGAACGGCGCCGTGAACCAGACGGCCTGCTTGGCCTTCTTGACCCATTCGGCATACCGCTCCGTCATGCGAGCCTCGGCGCCGCATGAAGTGATCATACGGATGGTGCTGAAAGCCTCGGTCGCGATGGCGGTCGCCTTGCCCTCAGCCTTGGTGTTCCTCGTGTGCCCTTTGAGGATAAAAGGCAACAGGATGGAGATGACGAGCGAGATGAAGAGGATGACCGAAGCCGTCACAAGTGTCAGGGACCAACTGAACGTGAAAGCGACAATGATGGCGGTAATGATGGACGAGGTGAACTCGAGGAACGTCCCCAGCTTCTCGGAAATGCCGAGTTGGAGGGTGTTTGAAGTAGATGTGATGGTGCTCGCGGCGGCGCCAGCGGGCATGCTGTCGAGGACGTGGACGGTCTGGCCGAAGAGGGAGCGCAGGTAGTGCAGACGGACGGCGGCCGACATACGGATGCCGATCAGGCGGAAGCAGAACTTGCTGATGTAGTTGAGGCCGAAACGGGCAACGAAAAGGGCGAACATGTAGAGAGAGAGGCGGTTGACTTGGGATTCGAACTTGCGCTGGAACTCGAGCATTTCGGGGGGCGGGGGCCCATCGAAGGACTGGGTATTCTCATTGTTACCAGTCACAATCGCGAAGCCGTTGAAGTCGTCAACAAGGCGACCGAAGACCACGTTGAGCAGTGGCAATGTTGTGCCGGCGCCAATGCTGGCGAGCGCTGCTGCCGCCATCATGACGAAATCCCATTTCGACGCGTACGAGAAGACGCGCATGTAATCTTGCGGAGTGGCCTCCCTCTCGGGGCGAGCCTTGGGGTCCTTTTCGGGAACTGCATCCTGCGTCTTCTTCTCTTCTGGAGACGCGTCGGAGCTAGTCGTTGGCTTCTCGGTGGTCGTCTCCGGAGTCTGGGCCGGCTTTTCGTCGCCGGCCTTCTCGGTGGTGTTGTCACCCATCTTGATGATGATGGTGAGATTTCAACGGTGCTAACGAGGCATCAGGGGGAATTTGGCGCGCGAGAAGAAGCCGCAAGGAAACAAGGAAAAGTGTTGATTGGAGGGGTAGTACGTGTTTGCCGTTGTACAGGCTGACACCTATATACAAAGAAGCCTTAAAGAACGCGTGCGGGCTTCTGAAGATGTCCGAAGGCCGAACAGCACAAGTCCATGCTGTGCCAATGCAACATCAGAACTCTGGGAACTTTATTTTCAGGACGGGAAATGACCCAGATGGCAGGGCGCGGGAAAGGGGAAGCCAAGCTGAGCCAAACGAGGAGCTCTGGGCGATGATGGAATTGCCTGATGCGGAATGGCGTCTACGCATAACTGAAAGTAGCGGGAGCAACGCAAAACATCAAATATTTAAGCTTAAGCACTCGCCAACATCTCACGTATTGTTGGTGTTGGGAAACATGAGACGCCTCCCGAGGACGCGTCGACCACGATGATAGATCTTGGTCTCAATGGGAGTATAAAGGTGTTGGATGTGGAAGCTTGTCCATTCCAAAACTCGAGATCGTTGAATTGGAGCTCTAAGAAGGAAGGTCCCGCGCGGAAGGGAACGAAACCAACATGGACAGAGACGGACCTGAACGAGTGACTCAGCCGGCCACTTCGCTAAGTTACGTAAGCTCACCAAGCACGCCTGGACCAGCCTGCCGCTGAGGAACAAAAGCCAAGAGACGGCGGAAAATTTTCTGAATACCTGTGATCATTGCTGTGTCCAAATTTTCCAAAAAGGTGTTTCGGTAATGTTAGCATCGGCGACTGACGGAAGCTTTCGGTGTCAAATGAGATGTTGGCTTCAACCACAGATTCTTTGTGCAAGTCTTCGCCTTGGCTGACGGATGCCCAGAACCAGGTCATCCCGGGGGAAACACAGCCCGTCCGAACCTGTCACTTGTTAAACCTTCAGCCAATCGCTGCTGTCCTCTTATCAACCCCTCTTCAGCCTCGTCCCTCCGGGCCAGCCTTGCAGCTGCTGCCCCGCATCGGCTCCGTTCCGTTCCTGGGCAAAAGGTTTTGCCGGCTGCCAACGACCAGACACCGGCGCGCATGGCAATGGCAGTTTCAAAGGCGTTCGAGTCACACCCCGCGTCCTGCCTTGAAATCCTCGCACATTTTGGATGCAGCACCCGTGGATCCTCGCTGCCATTCGGTCTGCTCGTCCACGACGAGGACTGCGCCTGATTCCGTTCTCGAAGCTCACATCTGCCAGACCATACACTTCCTTGCCCTCCGTCTCACAACCCTCGCCGTCGCCATCCCAGAACTACCCCGCCAACCCCGCCGACAAGAAAAACATGGCGCCCAAGACTCCGAAGTTCGAGATCAAGTAAGTCCCGGCCTGCACCAACCGTTGACCTCATCTGCATGGCTAACACCGTTCCTACAGGACCCCCAAGGGCACCCGAGACTGTGCGTTTTTCCATTCCTCCCTCCGGCCAGCCGACTCAAACCTAACATCTGAACAGGGTCTGGTCCGGACATGGTGCTCCGGGAGAAGATCTTCAAGACGATTACCGATGTTTTCAGTATGTAGACTGGTCACAGATGAATGAGTCTGCAACATCAACTGACCGAGCACGCAGAGCGCCACGGCGGCGTGACCATTGATACCCCGGTGTTTGAGTTGAAGGGTAGGTGCCCGTCGCCCTGGATGGAGTTAGACTTGGATAGGTGACAGTCTTGCTAACAGAATACAGAAATCCTTGCAGGTGCATAACGACACGACCACAGGAGGCCAGGGGCATTGCTGACAGGGGATTCCAGGGAAATATGGCGAGGACAGCAAGCTCATTGTACATATCCCACTGCCTCTTCTCCCTTTGATATCCGGCTAACTCTGGCATTCCATAGTACGACCTGGCGGATCAGGGCGGCGAACTCTGCAGTCTGCGATACGACTTGACGGTCCCATTCGGTACGCCCCTAACCCCATGAGCATTCGAGCAAGCCTGTTATACTGAACATTTGGACGACCAGCCCGGTACCTGGCCATGAACAAGGACATCAGTCAAATCAAGCGCTACCACATCGCCAAAGTGTATCGCAGGGATCAGCCCGCCGTCAAGAAAGGCCGTATGAGGGAGTTTGTGAGTTTGACCCAATCCTTGATGTCGTGAGACTCGGATGCCTAACATGGGATAGTACCAATGCGAGTATGTCCTGCGCTCTGGAGTCCCTGGGGCCCGCCCCTGTTGAAAGATTGATCTGTCTGACATATTTCCCCCCAATTGTCCAGCTTCGATATTGCGGTAAGGCTCAGTGGCCGCTCTCATGGATGAATTCTCAATGCTGACGTACACTAGGGCGTCTATGATCCCATGATCCCGGATGCTGAGATTGTATGTCTGATAATCGATCACATGTCCGGACACCACTTTCTGACCCCTAGCAGATCAGGATAATCAACGAGGTCTTCGAGAACCTGGGCTGGAAGGGGAAGTACACCATCAAGCTCAACTCGCGGAAGATCCTCGATGGCCTCTTCCAGGTCTGCGGCGTTCCTGACAACCTCATCCGCCCCATCTCTTCCGCCGTCGACAAGCTCGACAAGCTGCCTTGGGCTGATGTCCGGAAAGAAATGGTGGACGAGAAGGGCCTGGCTCCTGAGGCTGCGGACAAGATCGGCCAGTACGTCCAGCTGAAGGGCAAGCGTGACCTGCTCGAGCAGTTGAAGAAGGATGAAGCTCTGGCTGCCAACCCCTCTATGCAGCAGGGCTTCGCGGATTTGGACCTGCTCTTTGACTACCTCGAATACTTCGACGCGGGCCACACCGTCTCCTTCGACCTGTCCCTCGCCCGTGGTCTGGATTACTACACGGGTGTCATCTACGAAGTTGTTACAGAGGGTTCTGCCCCTGCTGTGCAAGCGACTGAGGAGGAGAAGCAAAAGGTGGCCAAGAAGAAGGGGAACAAGCCCGCAGATGCGGATGAGGACCGCTCTGACGATCCCACGGTTGGGATAGGCTCTGTTGCGGCCGGTGGCAGGTCAGTGATGCTTGGTGTGGAAGAGTCTTGCCTCGTCACTGACGCTGATGCAGGTATGATAACCTGGTGGGCATGTTCTCTGGCAAGACCCAGGTGCCATGCGTCGGTATCAGCTTCGGTATCGACCGGATATTCTCCATCATGAAGGCCCAGCAGAAACAAAAGGAGAGGAAAAACGAGGTGGACATCTTTGTCATGGCCTTTGGCAGCGGCAAGGACTTCACTGGTCTGCTGAAGGAGAGAAGCCAGATCTGCGCCAGGCTATGGGATGCCGGCATCAAGGTTCGTTGCCCAAGCCAACCAGAAGCCCGCCTCACGACTAACATGTTGCAGGCCGAGTTCCTTTACAAGGTGAAGCCAAAGCTGCAGGCCCAATTCAAGGCCGCAGAGGCCGGTGGTGTGCCATTTGCCCTTATCCTCGGCGAGGTTCGTACTGGCAGTCGAGGCCTCTCCTTCTTCGCCACTTTCTAGCGCTTCTTTTGATAACTAACCGTGGCGATACCCACTACAGGACGAGCTTGCTCAAGGCAAGGCCAAGATCAAGGAAATGGGTCTCCCTGAAGATCATCCCCTCAAGGAGGGCGAGCTCATCAGCCTGGATAACCTAATCGAGGAGGTGAAGCTGCGCATCCAGCAAAAACAGCAGATCGAGAGCATTGCGGCCCAGGCCGAGGGTCTCAAGGTTGTGGATGGCATCAAGGGCGAGGAGGTCAAAGTCGCTGCCGAGGTTGCGGCTGCTGCTCCTGCTCCTGCAGCGGAGTAAACCCTCACTTTGGCTTGACTTTGACACAACTTCGTCCTCTTCAAGGGATGCCAGTCAACCACCTCTCGGCGGGTTGGTCAGCTGCCGGACCGGAGAAATACCACCAAGTTGATGGTTCTTGTGTTGATCCAAGATACCTTGGCGAGTGTCTCGCTTAGGTCCTCATGTAGATCGCCAGTCCACTCCTCTCCTCTCTTATCCTATCTTCGACTAGCGGATATGGGTTTTAGGTAGTGTGTTGCTTGATAGACCAAAAAGATAGACTGCTGCGTTTGCCGCAACTTGCACATCACCGGTTTCTGTGACGAGAGCCGACAACACGACACCCTCCCACAAACGACGACGTAGTTGTGGCCTGACATCTGCTTCTACGCGAGTTGGCCTAGTCTGTCGGTCGGTGAGAGATCCGATCTCCCTTCTCTGCATACCACGCTACATAGAGAACTAAAGTTGCTACGCTACTTACCTAGGTTAAGGCCAGTTGAAGGCCAGATACTTACCGATTGTGCCCAACGACGACACCGCATGTGTTCCAATCTACCTGACCGAGAGCCGACGTTTCAGTGGAGTTTTGACTCCCCCATCCCGTAGAAGGAATAGGTTAAGAGCTATCCTTTTGTGTCTCTAGCGTCAGAGGCACGCTACTCCTGCGAGAGGTAGAAGTACCCGCGTTTGAGCATTGGCGAAGGATTGCCTGTCGAGCTCTCAGACGCGGCGTCCCGCTTGGCAAACGTCAATGCGTGCGGGCAGGCTGACGAGTCGCAGGTGACGAAGCAACTCCGGAGTACTGTGTAGTAATAAGTAGCCAACGGGAAGGACACACAGACTTTGAGTTTCTTGACCGGTTACTTAGCGTTCCGAGACGCACAGAGACCAGTGGACGTCGCGTCGACGCGTGTGGTGTAGGTAGTGTAGTATGTGTGTGTCAAAATGTAAGAGGAGGGTGTGCAGCAAGATTGCTCCCCCCCGTGATATGACCGCAAACTATGCGGAAGACTACTGGGGGTTCGTGGCCTTGGAGGAGTGTAAGAGGGGTGTCACACATCAGTCAGTCAACGCTGTGAGGCTGCGAGATGAGGAGGAAGGGATGGGAACTTGTGTGGAAATTGGGATATCACATGATGGAGATTGATGATTTGAACGTTAGCATGGAATGTTCGTTTTCTGGGCTTTCGTTGTGTCTTCAGCTGTGGTTGGAGAAGGCGGAATTGGCCACACAAAGTCGGGCCGTCGAAAGTTCGACCGGTCGAACGCCAGTGGCGGTGGTGACAAGTTACTATCGTTTTTAGTTTAGGATTCAACAGCAACGATAGTCTGGGCATTCAGCCCAATCGCTGGAGCTCTCATATCTCGTCCAGCATGTCGGCCTGACGATTGTGACTGGTTAGCTGGGGCTTCCTATCTTCGATGCTTTCGTTCCCTCTGCCAAAGCATTGCATAGCTTGTTGGTGATGATAAACATTACTTCTCCAAGGATTGCGTTATTTTGGGTGGGGGACAGTTATGCCGGATGGCGGTGGCAGGATTCTGGTGTTGCGTTTTCGCTTGTGTTCTCTCTGCGTTTCTCTCTTTGCTTCTTGCGTTTCGTCTCGTCCCCGTCACGTCTCTTTCCCGTGCCGTCCCCCGCCGCGGCATCCGGCTCGCTCCTTTGGCGTTCTTTTCTTGTCTTTTTTTTGTGCTTTTCCCAACGCGCTGTGTCTCGACCTCGCACCGACTGCATGGACGACAAGGGATGAGCAGCAGCAAGGGTCTGGATTCGAGCTTCCTCCACCAAAAAAAGCCACCATGCAAGGGGTCAAGGCCAGGGTCCAGGGAGCAGCGGGAGGGGGAACGCGTTGGTGGGTGGGACTTGCGGGTTCCTGGGATGCGACCCTGGGACTTCTGGGATTGGGGGTGCTCCGGGGAGAGTTCCGGGCGTTGGCCAGTGCTTCGGTGCTTGTGCTTTTGGCGATGTGACTCTGGCCTTGAAGATTTTCTGGGATCCTCGCCGAGCTCCGAACCAGCCTGCTGTGATTGTCCTGCTGGAACTGTGGGTTCGTGTTGTTTTTCGTGTTGGCTGGCCATCGAGGTTCTTCAGATCCGCTGTTTGTCTCTCCACCATCACCTGGTTGCTCCCGCGCTTATCCGTCGATCGCTCTCAACCGAGTGGGTGTTTTCCAAACGGCGATTCCGTCGAGGCGACGGGCAAAGAAGATCACGATGTGGAAGATAAGTGCCCTGCGTGGAAGAAGTTGGGGGAAGATAAAGATGGGCAGGCAGCAAAGCCAGCTGCTAGGGAGGTTCCTGCAGTTGTGATAGTGAAACTTCAGCAGCGAAAGTGCTGCAGGCGCAACCATCGCGTCCGTTGCTGAGCTTTGGCTTGACTTCGACTTTTGCAGAAGCAGCGGACCAGGAGACCGTCTCCCACGACAGGGAAACAGCACCCACAGACCTTCCCCCTTCCAGTCTAGCCCGTTGGGGGGATGGACGGAACTTTTCCTGTTCTGGCGGCAAGCAAGGGTGGCCATTGACTTGCCCCTGCAGCGCCCAGGCCGCAGCACGGGCCCGTCCCTCCACTCCTCCCCTTGATTCTGTCGCCTCTCCCCTCTGCCGGCGCACGACCCAGGTCGCCGGGAACAAGTGGACGCCGTCTGCTTGTTGTCGTGTTTGTGCCGTTCCCACACAGAACTGCAGGAAGGGGGAAGAAAAGGAAAATGCCTCTGCTGTTGTTGCTGCTGCACCGGAAAGTGGGGATAGCGCCATTGGTGCAGTGAAGGAAGAAACAGAAACAGCCCGCTGGGGGCTCGAGGCTGGGTTAGGGCAGAACACCAACGCCTTCTGGCCCCTTTCTTCCACCTTGATCCCATCCATCGTCTATTCTCTCCCTCTTTCTCTCTTCCAGACAGACTCGACCTTGGAACCTCACACCTTCGTTCCCTCAGGTGTGTTCCTGTCGACCTCGTCCTCGACCTTGACGACACGAGTGCCTCGTTGCAGCACTCATCCACTCCTTCCACCACCCACCCTCCAGGATCCCTCATCACTGTCCCTGACTGTCGTTTCACGGCATCGAGTCCACTCGTGTTCTGCTCGAGAGTCTTGGAATACGTTCATTAAACTGTCTGTAAACTGGCCTTCTCCCCCCTCGGCTCCTCGCCTGACGGTATCGCCACCAACTGTTGGTCCCGTTCTCGGACCGTGTCTCGACATTCGACCTCGAACATTCTTCCCGGAGTTGGTCAAACTGTCTCGCGCCCGGTAGAGGTATCGGGCTGCCACGGAAGTGCTGATCCACAACAGCCTAATATTGGATTGTTTGTCCCGACTCGAGAAGCCAGATTCCAAAGTTTGGTTCGCGCGCGGGACCCGTTTTGATCATCACCAACGCCGTTCCATTGCCGATCCGGGAACCACGCCATCTGAGAAAGGCCCGCCAGAAGCAACATCACCACGAGTTCTAGCTCTGGGCACTCCGAGCGTGGGACGACCATTTCAAAGAGCTCCCAACTGTCCGGGTCCCCCTTTCCAGGCTTTTCCAGCCTCTTGGGTCTGCCTTCATCTCGGGCCATCCTGTCGAACCCACTCGATCCCTCGTTAGCGAATTGTCTGTGTTGCCCCTTTGGGCCATCATCGCCATCACCTCATTTACCGACGGACAGGGTCGATGCCTGCAGGGGGGATCACCTCCACGATCCGTCATTTTTCGCAAGGAACTCCTTGGGCAAGTTGCCGTTTCAGCCTGACGACGGCAGCTTGAAAGCCCTCACAGTTCCCTCCCCAACCCTCTGGAGACGGGTTCCGGACTGTTCGCCTTTTGCATCTATCGTCACCACACCCGTCTGGCCCGAATCGACCATCCGATCATGGCTGGCCTGATCCCGTTGATGCTCGCATCGGGCAACCGAACGAGCTTCATTGGCCCGAGCCCGACAACAACGACGACAACATCAACTTCCCGCCGCCGTCAATCATCCTACGTTGCTCCCACCTCCTCTTCAACCCCGACAACCCCGACGACACCCACTTTCCCGACGTTTAGGCCAAAGCCCCAGGTCAAGCGCCTGTCGTTGCCCACCCCGGCGCCCGCTCCCATCGTCGTGTTGCCGTACACCAAGGCCGAGTGGAGGAAAACCATCGCCGAGGTCAAGAGGAAGTACTTCAGCAAGCGTTACCGGGCTTGCTCGGCCAGGTGTCTCGAAGTGCTCGAGGGTATCAAGGATCACTCCGAAGTCGAGCCCATCTATCTCATCTACCTCCATTTCTATGCCGCCACGTCGCTCGAGATTTGCGCCCGGCCGTTGCCGTCGAATGGGCCTCAACGTGCCGCCATGCTCCTGCAAGCCCGCACCCACTTCAACAAGGCCTCGGAGCTCATCAACGCCGCTGAGGAATCCGTCCTGAAGAAGTTTCGTCCCGGCTCCGTCGGCTCCTCGCGGGGGTCGAGCTGCCACTCCCCTTCTGGATCCATCAGCTCCCGGGCCTGGACTCCCGATACTCGCGTCTCATCGCCCACCGAATCCATCTGCTCCTTCGATGACTTCGCCCTGAAGCAGTCTCCCCCAAAGCGCGTCAAGAAAGTGTCTTTTTCGCTTCCCAGGGACGAGCCCATTGAGATCGACCCAGAGCCCATGATCCGGCCAGACTCGCCCACTCTCGGATTTGAGGAGTACTACCTGATTCAGACCTCGGCGCCGACAACACCACAACAAGAAGAGCCTCCGCGCAGCTTCAAAACTCAAGACTTCCCGTCTAGGTTCTACGAAATCGAGATGCCCCTCGAGACGATCCCCGAGCACATTGAGCCGGAGGACCACCACTTGGAATGCGTGCCCGAGGAGCCCGAGGAGGAAGAGCAGGCTAGCCAGGAAAACGACGAAGAGAACTATGCCGTGGCCAGCGCTGTCGCCCGAGCCTGCGAACACCTCGCCACCCTCCGCGCCCAACTCGCCCGCCACTCCACGAGCCTCGATCAACTCATTTCCTCGCAACAACAGCAGGAACAGCAGCAGAAGCAGCAGCAGCAGCAACAACAACCGCAGAAACCGCAGTCATCACAACCACGGCAACGGCGGCATAGGATCTCCCTGCTCCCGGTCCCGAGCCCGACGTCACCAACAACGCCCATAATCAGCGTGACACAGCTCCCTCCCTCGAAGTTTGAGGAGGCTCGTGCCGCAGACCGCCAAGCCCGGATCGAGCGGCTGCGCAAGACGGGCTGGCAGCGCAAGCGGTTCGATGCGAAGAAATACGAGGAGCTGGCCGAAACGGCTCTGGCCGAGTTGGTGGAGTAAAAATTTTACCTCTTCGATCTGTCTACTCTCCTTTCTTGGTCACATCTTTGGTTTCATTTCTTGTGTGTGTGTATGGACAACCAAAAAGGGGTTGGGGGTTTTGTGTTCATTGTTTCAATTGTTCAACAGCCATCATGACGAGGTTTATGAATCGGTTTTGGGTTTCGGGTTTGGGGCATTGTCTCTTTTTTGTTTACTTGGTTCTTGGGCTCTCATCGCTCGGCGTACGTACATTGGATAAGGTCGGAAAGGAGGGTGGATGGGATGGGTTGGTCAGTGGGAGTTGGACAAGGCAAGGAGAGTCAGTCAAGCAGTCAGGCGTCAATCCAACTGACGGGAACTGTACTATATGTACAACAACAACACACATGCACTTTGTAACTGGAGCTTGTTCGGCATGGTTGCGGAATGCATTCCTGGATATTTTTCCTTTGTTTCTTACCTCGTGGCGGCTTGTATCCCTCTGGGCGTTTTCTTATTTTGTTTGGGCAGAGCCTTGTACCACTACTGTTCCGTCGCCCTGGGATGTTTTGGAATGATGGATTTTGGAGAGGGGACCTTGCAACAACCACACCCTTCTTCGAGAGAAGGCTGTTTGTACATAGATACAGACGACAACCGTTCGCGATTCGTTTCGTTTGTTCTTGACTTCATACGTAGGTAGCATAGCATAGCGTAGCGCAGCCTCCTCGCTCGGGGCCAGAAATCGATGACAAGTCAGCTAGGTACCCTTGAGGTAGTTATTGAGGTGACACAGCATATGTCGGATCCCGTGTTGCACGTGATGAGTAGTGATTCATTCTCCCCGAGTACTCGGAACGTAAGCAGAGAGCTGAGAGTGTTGATTGAGGTGCTGAGTGATGCTTAGGTTGTTCTTCGTGGGGACGGGAGAGGCTGAGCCCCATCATGCGTTCTCTTCCAGGCCGGGCGGAAAGAGTCCCGTGTTTGTCGAGGCATACCTCTAGTACTTGGCACACTCAGTGACGAACTCTTTGAAGTCGAGACCCCATCATCTGGGAAGTCTTCGCTATCTATACCTATGTCGTCCTAGGTCAAGTCAGGCGAGGTAGGGGGCATGCTTGGAATACCGTCGCGATCTCTACCCCTCTCGTGCTAGGATGGAAATGTAGTTTCGCTGCAAATCAAACCCCGTACGTATAAAGCGTTTCTTCTAGCGGTTACCTAAGCAAAACATCAGAGGTGGTTTATTTCCGTGGTTAAGTGGTGGGGACAATGTCGATCAACCGCTGCTAGAGATCTGCCGCACTAGTCATCTAGGTAGTTCAGCCACTGGAAGACCGCCTGGGCCTACTTAGGTACATACATACATACTATACTCCGCAGATAGGGAGGTGGGTAGGGGGTTTCCTGGTCTACGCCGTAGATAGGTGACGTCTATCCTCCGATCCCTTCCCCAAGTTCAATCTAGTTTCGCTTGACCCGGCCACCTGATAGACATCACCACACTCGCGCTTCTCTCACACTGCTCAACTTATGACGATGTCATCATCTGTCGTTCGTCATTGGTAAAAGGGTAAGGACCAAGGTAGGAAAGAAGCTACCAGGTAGGCAATCAAGAAGAAATCGAACCAACACACAGATATCATATAGGAGAAGGGGATAACCTCCATCCCCTCACCCGAGCCAAATTGAACCAAACCAACAAGTCGAAAAGAAGACGTCCCAAAAAGCCCATCATCCCAGTTGCGTGCGTACTTTGCTCTTGGGTATCCATGACAGAATGCCCTCCCGATCATCCATCACGATATCACCTTCATTTCTTCCTCATCTCATTCAACACTCGGTGTGGTTGGTCTTCACCTCCCTCCCACATACTCATCCATCCTGACAACATTTCTTCCATCCAACTTCTTCCCCACCCACCTAGCTCACATAGTCGACTTCCTCGCCGCCTCCTCAGCAATCTTCTTGGTCTGCTCCTGCTCCTTCATCTCCCTGACCTTGGCGAGCACCACCTCACGGAAAATGGCCGACTTGATAGCCTTGCTCAACTGCCTCTTGTTACCCTGTTGTTGCCCGTCAGCAGCGGCGGCGGCTCCGGCGGCGGCAGCACCGGCAGCAGCAGCAGCGGCGGCGGAACCGTGACGCGACTGGTCGGCCGCGAGCGTGGCGTCCTTGGGCAGGTCCGAGTTGTCCGGGTCTTCCTCCTGTTTCCTGAGCGCCTCGATGCGGTTGGCCAGCTTGACCATCTCGATGCCGCGGCGGAGGCGGGCGCGCGTGAGGTAGGCGCGGATTTCGGGGAGGAGGTTGTGGTCGGTGGCGGTCTTGCCGGTGAGCCAGGGGTGTTGGAGGGCTTGCTTTGCGGGTGTTAGTATCGCATTTAATGTTGTTCTGGGTTTATGGGAAGGAAACGCACCTCACTCGTCCACCGATCCTCAGGCTTCGGCCGCAGGAGTTTCAAAATGAAATCCTTCGCATCGTCGCTAACGTCCTTCCAGTAGCGCTCGTGGAAGACGACGCGGCAGGCGGTGCACTCGTCGATCAGGTCCGGCAGGTTCTCGGAGCGGAAGGGCGGGTAGCCGCACAGGAGCGTGTACGTGATGATGCCCAGGGACCACATGTCGACGGGCTTGCCGTGGCCCTGCTTCAGCATCACCTCAGGCGCCGCGTACCCGAACGACCCGGCCATGGTGGTCAGCACCTCGTCGGTGCCTAGCGTCTTTGCGATGCCGAAATCGGCCAGGACCAGGTCCGAGTTCGGGTCGTTGGTCAGGTAGAGGAGGTTTTCGGGTTTCAGGTCTAAGGGAGGGGTTGTAGTTAGGATGATGATGCTATTATGACGTGTATAAGGGATGGGGAGCCCGAAGAGCAGGACTACGAACCGCGGTGGACGACATTGTTCTGGTGCAGGTAGTTGACAGCCTCCAAGACCTGCTTGATGGTTTGGGAGCCGTCCTTCTCGGTGAATTTGCCCTGCTGGCAAATGCGGTCGAACAGCTCTCCACCCGTAGCGAGCTCCGTGACGATGTAATACTTGTCCTGTAGGAGGGAACAGCCCGTTAGATCCTTAACTCAGCGAGGATATAACGGCATTTGGCTGCCATACTCTTGACTCGAACCAGTCAACAAACTTGACAATGTGTGGGTGTTTCAAGCGCTGAAGCATGTCCAGCTCGTCGAGCACCATACGCTCGTTGCCTCGGACAACCTTCTTCAGGATGATCTTGATGGCGACGCGGCCCGTGGGGCCCTCAGCCTCCCGGACGATGCCATAGGTACCGGCGCCGAGGGTGCGCCCGAAGCGGTACTTGGATCTGTGTAGGAATTCGCAAGCCGGTCAGTTCGCAGGTCTGGCAGCTAGGTTGGGCTGAAAGGGAGGCGGGGTCGCGCTCGCGGAGGAGGGAATGATGCGCACTTCTTCTCATAGCTCTCGGGTTGCCCATGGAGGCGACTCAGCATGTTCGAGACTGTTTACAGGCTCTTATTAGTCTTGTGCATGCGCGCGACGGATTGGGCTCTCGTTGTCGCCGGTCACGGCTGATAGGGGCGAGGGGTAAGGGGGCAGCAAAGGAGCCGGAACCACAAACCAAAGCTCGATAGCGCCTGACGGATCGAGGGTGACTTACAGCTCATGGTTGCGAGCTTTCTGCAGAAACTCCAAAAGAAAAGCTCGAGGAATCCAGCGGAGCGCTGGATGGGTTCAAGTATAGAAGGACGGGTCGATGACGAGGCGTGCGGCTACGGGTTCCGAGAGCGGTTTCTCTTTGGTGCGTTGTCCAAGGTACGACCAAAGGCTTGGGTGCGGTGCAGTGCGTTGCCCTACGCAGTATTGCTGACTTGGCTGTGCTCTTGGGAGTTGCAGCTGTGGTGTGGCGGAGGGGGGTTGGAAAGGGGATGGGAGAGCACGAGAGAGAGGGATGCGAGGGGCTTGGGTCTAGGTCCGGACAATGAGTGGATGCAGCGAAATTTCGAGGAGCGGCTGAGCACCCGATGCTTCACAAGAAAAGTCTTGGAAGGCAATGGGAGAAGAAGAGAGGAATACCAAGCCTTGGGGAGAAAAGAGAGGATATGAGAGGACTAAAGCTCAGGTGGGAATGCGCCGCGAGGCAGAGGGAGCCTAACTCCCGTCCTAGGAGAGGTTGAGATGAGGAGGGCTTGGCAGCAATACAATAAGCAGATGAGGGCGGCGTCAAGGTGGGTTGGCGAGGGGTAACGAGACTCAACAACAGCGCCTAACTTGACGCTGGGCGAGGCTGGGACACACCGGGACCTGAGCTAGCGGGGTAACAGATAGGTTCCTATTCCGTTTGCGGCTACAACCCCAACCTGAAGCGCGCTGGGCTGCAGGTGAATTCACTCGAGGCGATACGGCTGGGCCTCAACTTGAGAGAAGAGGGATCAAGATGGAAGATGAGAGGATGTTGTTGCCCTGAGTACCCTGGTCTGCTGCTCGTATGTATGTACATACACCATAGGGGTACCGGTTGAGGCCCTAGGCATTCGAGCCTCCGACTGTTGATACCTACCGGCCTTGTCAAGGCTGTAGACGCATGAGATGATCAACGCGAACCTCAGTGTTGCTCACCAAGATGACGGATGGAGTGCCACTTCGGACGAGATAACCTTGCCTGCATGCTGCAGAGAAGCCGTCAACACGTCCATTGTTTTTGACTTGGCAGGGTCGAATTGTGGCGCCTTGGATGGCCATCAGCTGTATCTGTATGTAGTACCAGGAGTACGCTAAGCGAAGACAAAGACGGGGAGCGATCCTGTCAAACAGATCACCATGCAACGGCGATATCCGAGTTGCCGTCGAACAACGGCCGGGCTACATGGAAGCATTTGTCGTCTTGTTGACGTCTTGCCTGTGTCGTCCAGCCCGTTCTGCGTCCGCCACCACCATTATGGCGATGGACGACGGCCTTGCGTTGCACTGCCCCTCTGCAGAGGCACAGCGCCGAGGCGGAGTCGGAGACGCTCAAGTCATGCTTGGCTGGCTGGCGGCCGGCAGGCATTCGACCAAAAGTAGAGGTTGACATTGATGTCCTTGAGAACAAAAGACATGGAGGATGCATTGCCCCGTGGGTTTTTGTTGGATGGGATGGCCATGAATGTTTTTGAGTTCGACCAGTTCACAGAATGCTTCGACCTGAGTGTTTGTTAGGTGTTGCTGTCCCTCAGTCTCCGTTTGCTGAGGGTGACGGCTCACAAGGCGGCAAGCGGCAGCTCCCACTGTTGACACGACCAGAGAGGATGCGGCAAGTGGGGCAGGTTCCAGTGCCGCCGTCCACTCTCCCCGCTGAAGCCACATGCCTCTGCCATCCAACCTTGGAACTTGGAACATTGACAACACCTCACCTTTCAAACCTCGAATCGGCTTGTTCCTTTCCGATCTTTCTAGATCCTCAACTTCAAACCTCACCTTGCCTTGTCATATTGTGAGCGCGGGTGCTTGAAACCCAACACACACCATCTCCAGATCTGTGAACTTGACCCCTCACTCCAGCTATTTAAGTCATTCCACTGGAATCCCACCTGAGGTCCTGCACCCCGCGCCCCGCGTACTCGACGACGGCACGTTGCGTCCTCCATCCGTCTAGGTGCCGAACCTACGCTTCTCATTTGTCTGCCCGACCCGCCATAGCCATCCTCTGCTATTGACACCGACCTGGACTTACAACACCACAAGGCTGACGATGGCGGGACCATTTGCTGCGAAGCGTCTGGGTAAAGAGCTCCAGAAGGTCAGAGCCGCCAATATGGATGCCATCTCTGTGGGTCCCGCCATGGCTAACATTCAAGGTAAAACAGATCAGCAATTCGTTGCCGCCAGGAATCGAGTTGGTGTCGGCAGACAACTTCGAGGAGTGGCTCCTAGATATTCGCGTGCTCGACGACAATCCGCTCTATAAAAATGAGACGTACAGGCTGAGGTTCCGATTTAGCTCAACCTATCCCATCGGTACGTCCATCCGCCCCAGCAGTCCTTCAGTTCGCCTACCAGGTCAACCCCTCGGCATCTCCTGCCCCGGTCAACTTCCTGTGCGACCACGCCGGGTGGCTTATGTCCCGGGAGTTGACTTGGCCTCTTTGAAAACACTCGGTTGATCCAAGCTTATTGAGCTAACCACGACGTTTTGTCCACAGAACCACCCGAGGTCGTCTTCGTCAAGCTTCCCGACAGGCCAATCCCGATCCACCCTCACATCTATTCCAATGGCATCATCTGCCTCGATCTGCTCGGGCACCAGGGGTGGTCACCAGTCCAGAACGTTGAGAGCGTCTGCATGAGCCTGCAGAGCATGTTGACAGGCAACACCAAGAACGAGCGGCCCCAAGGCGACGAGGAGTTTGTCCGCGGGAACCGTCTCCGTCCGAGGGACATCGAGTTTTACTACCACGACAATGACGTTTGAGGAAGGGAGGTGAAAGGTACGGGGCTGGATGTGGTCGCTTTGCTGCATTTCCATCATGGTTCACTTCGACTTCAGGGCGTTGCGTTTGTTCTTGACGTTGCGGACGGGAGGTTTTGTACGGGCTTTGGTTGCATACACATACAGTTCTTTGGGCATTGGGAACAGGGAGGAGGATTTTGGCTTGGCGGATTGAGTCGGCGAGACATTGTGATTTTCAGACGTATACCAGACCTGACGGAGGAGGCCAGCGAACGTTGGGGAGGCACGTATGTACCAATGCCGGGCCTGCTGAGTTTCTCTGGAGAGAGCCTTTTGTGGCGAAGCCTGCAACCCTCCCAGCTGAGCCTCCTCAATTCCAGGTTGTCGGTGGGAGATACCTAGCTTGCATCATGAACCTAGCTTTGATGATACCATTTTATACAAGTTTATACAGAACAGTCCTGTCTTCGGAGAGTCCCGTGCATACACTCTATGTCTGCATTGTCTGTCTGCCAGTGTTCAGGCGATGGAGGTTGTTGCGGAGGAAAGCTGCCTTGAGAGCCGGCGCCAAGCGGACTGCCAAGACATCACGCGTCATTCTCCACAGTTCATCTCGGCTTTCCGTTGCTGCTCCTGAAAGCTCAAAAAGGACCCACCGAAGCTTGGGGAACATGGACCGCCTGGAGCTCCCACCGCCAACATGGCTCCTCGTGCCGAGTTTGACACGGAAAATATCCGCGAGAAGGCGCGAAAAGATTTGCTTCATCTCCTCGAGGGAGTAAGTTTTACCCTCTCCTACGTTCCCATTCATACACAATGCCGTGCCAGGAACCCGCGATGGCGTCTGCTTAGCTCCAGAGAAAGAGAGAGGGGCGAGCACTGGGCTCATCACCCACAGAAAAAAACAGCCGAGGACTGACAGTCAGCCTCTTTTGCTGGTCATCTAGGTCCGCGGCAAGAAGAACCTTGTTATTGAAAGAGAGCTTGCCGGGCCATTGGGGGTTGTGGTCAAGGCCTCGACCCTCCGCGACTACGGCGTCGACAATTTCTTCTTCCTCGAGAACAAGAACACCGATTCCAGCCAGCGAAATGTCGTCTTCATTGCGCGCGGCGAGGGCGGCGGGAACGCCCAGCTAATTGCAGGTGAGAAGAAGCGCTCATGATGAATCTCTCTCTCTCTCACAACCCCGTCGGCTCCAGAGTAGACAGCGCGGGCTTCACTCCCTCTCGCGATTCGTCAGTCAAATGAGCCGGATATCACCACAAACAGCACATCCCTATCGCCTCACTAATCGTCTTTGGGACATGCGGTTGAGACCATCATAGTGTGCTGACATTCTTTCTTCCTACAGACCAGATCATCCGCCTTCAGCGCGAAAGCCAATCTCCTCATGAGTTCCACATCTTCTGGGTGCCCCGGCGGACCCTGCTGTCCGATAAGGTCCTGGAAGAGGCCGGCGTGCTAGGCGACACCCAGGTTGCCGAGCTCCCGCTCTTCTTCTTCCCCCTCGAGAAGGACCTGCTCTCCCTGGAGCTGCACGACTCCTTCAAGGACCTGTACCTCGCCAAGGACCCGACCCCCGTGTTCCTGCTCGCCCGCGCGCTGATGGGCATTCAGCAGAAGCATGGCTTGTTCCCTCGTATCATCGGTAAGGGTGACAATGCCAAACGGGTGGCTGATCTTCTTGCGCGTATGCGCCAGGAGCTCCTGGCAGGGGATGATGGTGATGAGAAGGACAGGGCCGCGCTGAGTCCCAGTTCTACGATCGAGTGTGCGATTATTATCGACCGAGAGGTTGATTTTGTGACGCCGCTCTTGACGCAGCTGACTTACGAGGGACTGTTGGACGAGGTGTTTGGGGTGAAGAACAACCAGGTCGACGTCGACGCCACAATTGTTGGTGCGGCCGCTCCACAACCGACGGCTGCGGGAGCATCGGCCACACCGGCAAGCAATACCAATAACAATTCCCGGAAGCGCAAGATCCAGCTCGACGGGTCTGACACGGTCTTTGCCCAGCTCCGCGACACCAACTTCGCCGTTGTCGGCACGTTGCTGAACAGGATTGCCCGACGTCTACAGGCCGACTACGAGAGCAGACACCACACCAAGACTACGGCCGAGCTGACCGAATTTGTGCGCAAACTGCCGCAGTATCAAGCTGAGCAGCAGAGCGTCAAGATTCACACGGGGATGGCCGAGGAGATCTTCAAGTTCAGCAAGACGGACATCTTCACCAAAGTGCTTGAGGTCCAACAAAACCTCGCGGCCGGTGCGGACCCGTCGTCCCAATTTGACGCCATCGAGGAGCTCATCGCCCGCAACACACCGCTGCCCCAGGTTCTACGCTTGCTGTGCATCTACTCGTGCGTCGCGGGCGGCATCAAGACCAAAGAGATGGACCACTTCCGCCGCCTGATTCTACAAGGCTACGGATACCAGCACCTACTGACGCTGCAAAACCTGGAGCGGCTTCAGCTGTTCTTGCCGCGCTCGTCCCCGCTGGCGTCCATGATCCCCGCCATGTCGGCGGTCGGCTCGTCCTCAACCACCAGCGCGGGTGTTGGCCAGCAGGGAATGAAAACGAACTACTCGTACCTGCGCAAGCAGCTGCGACTTATTGTCGACGAAGTGGACGAGCAAGATCCGAATGACATTGCGTACGTCTACTCGGGCTACGCCCCCCTCTCGGTTCGGCTTGTGCAGTGCGTGCTGCAAAAGCAGTACCTCCTCGCCATGACGAAAGGCGGGACCGGCGCCTCCGCAGGGGCGGCAGCAGCAGCAGCCGCAGCCGCAGCCGGAGGCGGAGGGGCGCTGGGCTGGCGAGGGTTTGAAGACGCTGTCAAGAGCGCTCGAGGCGCGACGTTTGACGAGGTGCAGAAAGGCGAGGACAAGGCAGTGAAGGCAAGACAGCTGCTGTCGTACTCATCAGGAGGGGCGGGGGGAGAAAAGAAGACGGTGTTTGTGGTGTTTGTGGGCGGGGTGACGTTTACGGAAATTGCGGCGCTGAGGTTCGTGGCCAAGCAGGAGGAGGCGAGGAGGAGGATTGTGATTTGCACGACGGGGATTGTGAGCGGCGGGAAGATGATGGAGGCGGCGATTGAGGCGGGGTCGTTTGAGAGAAGGGGGGAGTAGTGATTTAAGTTTAGGCGTAGAGCTGTATTATGGAAATGGTGATGCTCAGTGGTGAGCCCTCCTAATAATTGTAGAATGAATGGATTGTGCGGATGTTGAGGTTTGTCTTGCTCTCACGTGATGGGCCCTTCCATGCCCGAAATGGCGTGTTTCGTGCAGCGCATCAGCGCACCCTGCAGACGAGACTCGGGTCTTTGCGCTCAACTTTGCTCCCAGCGAGCGCGGACTTGGCCCGGCTTGTCCTCGGGGAGAACATCCACTCCAGCGCTGAACTCCCATTCCTGCTGTTCCACACAGACAACCTTGACTGACGACTAACAACGGCCACTGCATGCCGCAGTATGGCTTCAACGCCGGCCAGCCTTTGATATTGACAAAAATCTAATAATTGCATCTTCAACCCCAGTTTCGCAATTGCAATTCTTCCTGGCGAGGAGGAGGCTCTTTTTCATGCCTTCTTCGTGGAGGAACATGTGTGTTCAAGGTAGAGTGATGCTCTCTGTCTGGTCCTATTCTTTTTCCCTCCCCTTGCTGTGGCTTGCAAAGTTCCACTCTTGCTCTCTTTCTGTCTTTCTCTCACTCCCGGGTCTGGTCTTCGTCTATCAAGCTTCCTGATACTCCCAGATCACGGGCCAGGTCAATTGAACATTTACGATACCCCTTTAATGGCCCTGCTCAATAACATGCCCATTCACCCAGGGATCCTTAGCACGATCTAGACGATGGCATGCTGATATGAGGATCCAGATCCCAGGCCCTCGCTCTCTGACAAGACACACATCGACTTCCCTTTTCTTGGACCCCATCTTTCATAAGACAAGAGAACACACATCCTCAACCATAGCTCTTCGAGCGGTTGCCCTCGTCTTTTAACTCGGTCGCTTTTTTCACTTTCCTCCAAGTCTCGGCCGTCGATGGGCTTGTCAGCGAGCGTTCCCCTCGTCACCCTTGCCGGACCTACGACGACACAACTTTGACCTGCAGATATCATTTCCGCAAGCTATCCGCGTACCGGGCCAGGAGCGGTCCTTGGTCGACGTCGATATAATGGGACTTTCTTCTGGGTCGCGGACCGGAGTCGTCAACGGAGCATCGCCATCATTATTATCATCACCACCCCGCCGTTCGCCTCGCACCTCGCTCACCAATTCGTCAAAACCCCTGTCGCCATCGGTTAGCGTCTCATCATCAGACTCAGACACCAGTTCTCATAAGCAGAGGGTCCTTTTCGACTCGGCGTCTAGAAGGGCTAGCTCCGAGGCTATCGCTCCTGAGATCGTTGTTTGTACTGAGAAGATGGACACCACCGCGATGGAGGTTACGCCGACGACGGACACTCCCCGCGGCGAGGAACAAGCAGCAGCGTATGTGTGCAGTCTTGTCGTCTTCTCCTCTCATTCAACAATGCATTATCACCCATCCCTGGCCTGTACCCTACCTATTTCTCCGTCTCATGCCCTTCCTCTGAGAGCCATCCCAACCCCTGCTTGATTGTTACCCCTTCAGGGGATGGGCTCACCTGTCATCGGTGTTAACTCATTTCATCACAGAACGCCTGCGGCTGCTACCAGCTCCCCTCTTTCACCACCGCCACCGTCTCCTATGGCCTTGTCCGACCCGCCGTCAGCTCCTGCCCCGCCAGCTCAAACCTCCTCTTCGCTCAGCTCCCTCTCATCCTTATCCGACGCCTCGGAGCGTTCATCCGCCCCAGCATCCGGATCGAGCAAGGCTACTACCCCTGTCGACATTGATAGCTCTAAGGAAGTTTCTTCTGCCTCCGACATCACCCGTCCTACCCAGCCGCCGGAATCACCGAGACGAAAATGGGATATCCGACCTAGGGTCTCCATACCCAATGACCTGCCCCTCCCTGAATACGCGATGCAATGCGTCGCCGCCGCCGAGGCGTCGAGGCTTAATCCATATGCTCTACACCAGGAGGAGTATTTGATGCTCCGCGGTCACATCAGCCATGCCCAGGTCACGACGTACTTGAACATCCGAAATGGGATTTTGAGATTATGGATCAGAAATCCCCAGATTCCCGTCACCCGCGAGGAAGCTGTTGGCTGCGCAAAGGACTGGAGGTGGTTCGATGTTGCGAGCTTGTGCTTTGACTGGCTGGTCCGTCGTGGTTACATCAACTTTGGCTGTCTCGAAGTGCGGTCACCCAAGAAATCGGGGAAGGCTGCTCCCAACGATGCTCAACCGCAGGGCAGACGGAGAACGGTCGTTGTTATCGGCGCCGGCATGTCAGGGCTCGGCTGTGCCAGGCAACTGGAAGGACTGTTTTTGCAATACGCAAAGAAGTTCCGCAGCATGGGCGAGGAACCGCCACGCGTCATCGTGCTCGAGGGCAGGAACCGGGTGGGCGGCCGGGTCTACTCCCGGGCTTTCAAGACGAAGCCGAAGCACATCCCGCCAGGGTTCGAGGGGAAGCGGTTCACAGCCGAGATGGGAGGCATGATCATCACGGGGTTCGAGAGAGGCAATCCCATGAACATCCTCCTACGCGCTCAGTTGGGCCTGGGTTACCACTTGTTGGTGCCCGAGACGACGCTCTACGACGCGAACGGCAAGCCGGTGGATTTGCGCCGCGACCAGCTCGTTGAGAACCTGTACAACGATTGCCTCGACCGGGTCAGCGAGTACAAGTTCAAGCCGCCGACGTCGAAGCTAATCGAGGGCAACCGGGACTTGATTGACGAGGGCAAGGATAGCTCGGTCGAGACACACAAGACGATACGCCAGACTGAGGAGCTGTCCGCAGCCCAACCGCATGCCGCCCCTGTCTCCGAGCAGAACCTGGCGCCGCAAGTCAACCTCGTTCCGGTCTCCAGCGATAAGGCCACGGGTAAGATCCATGTGGCCCCGGGGACGCCGGGCGCGGTGAAGGCGGCCCAGAAGGCGAAAATGATGGGCTGGACGCTCAAGCACGGCGTCAGCGACGATGCGGATTTGGATTTGGAAACCCCGGCAAAGGAGCCCGGTGCCACTCTTGGCAGCGTCACCGACCGCGCCATCGCTCAGTACAGGGACCTGCTGGATCTGACGCCGCAGGATTTCCGGCTGATGAATTGGCATATCGCCAACCTCGAGTACAGCAATGCGACAAACTACCACCAACTCAGTCTCCAGGGGTGGGATATTGATGCTGGTAATGAGTGGGAGGGAAGCCATTCGATGGTTGTCGGTGGCTATCAGAGCGTGCCGAGAGGACTGCTGTATCTGCCCACGCCCCTGGATGTGAGGCAGAAGTCGCCGGTTTGCAAGATCTCGTACTCGCCGGATGGACAAAACGGACTGGCTGTGGTGGAGTGTGAGGATGGGTTTAAGGTCGAAGCGGACTACGTTGTCAACACGATACCCCTTGGCGTGCTGAAGCATGGGAACGTCAAATTCGACCCGCCGCTGCCGGCGTGGAAGCAAGAGGCCATCGACCGTCTTGGTTTCGGCGTCCTGAACAAGGTCATTCTCGTCTACAGGGAGCCGTTTTGGGACGAGAGCCGCGACATTTTCGGTGTGCTGCGCAACCCGACAAACCGCCACAGCCTCGAGCAGAAGGATTACGCCACCAACCGCGGCCGCTTCTTCCAGTGGTTCAACGCGACCCGCACCAGCGGCATGCCCACGCTCATCGCGCTCATGGCCGGCGACGCCGGGTTCGATACGGAGCAGACGTGCAACGACGAGCTGGTTGCCGAGGCCACCGCCGTCCTGCGCAGCGTGTACGGCTCGCGGGTCCCGCATCCCGTCGAGGCCATCGTCACGCGCTGGGCGTCGGATAAGTTTGCGCGCGGCAGCTATTCGTCGGCCGGTCCGGACATGAAGGCGGACGACTACGATACCATGGCGAGGCCGATCGGGAATCTGTATTTCGCTGGCGAGCACACCTGCGGGACTCACCCGGCCACGGTGCACGGCGCCTACCTCTCGGGCCTGCGCGCGGCGTCGGAGGTGCTGGACGCCATGCTCGGCCCCATCCCCGTCCCGACACCGCTTATTCTGCCCAAGGATGCGTATTCCTCCGGCTCGGTGCTGGGGAAGCGCAAAGCTGGCAGCTCTGTTGCCCAACCGCAACAGCATCAGCAGCAGCAACAACCGCAGCAGCAGCAGCAGCAGCAAAAGCCGCAAACCTCCCGACGGAAACTCACCCCGCTCCAAGAGTGGGAAGACCGCCTCTGGGAACACCTCATTACCCAGCTCGGCCCGCGGCCGCTCCCGCCGCCCAAACCCGCCACCAACGCCTACATTTTTTACTCGAAAGCGCACTACGAGGACGCGCGCAGGCGGCTCGAAGCCAACCGCCGGCCCGGGCGGGGCAAGCCGTCGGCGAACGAGGTGCGGGTCATGAGCGCCAAGATGTGGCGCGACGCGAGCGACGAGGACAAGAAGCCGTTTGTGGAGATGGCGGAGGAGATGAAGAAGAAGTTTGCCGAGGCGATGGAGCGGTGGAAGGAGGAGGCGGCGGAGTGGGATCGCAAGGCGGAGGTGCTGAGGGGGGAGTGGGAGAGGGCGGGGAATCCCATGCCTGGTGGTACTGGGAGGGCAACTAGTGGGAAGGGGGCTGATGAGGTAACGATGACAACGACGACGGCAGCAGCGGTGGTGGTGGTTGGGGTGGGGACGCCGACGGGGGAGGAGGCGGCGACTACGACGACGACGCCGGTTGAGGTTGAGGTTGAGGGGAGGAGAAGGAGTAAGTCTAGGGTGGAGAGTTATAGGGAGGTGGATAGCGAGGAGGAAGATGGGGATGAAGAGATGGAGGAGGACCAGGAGGAGGAGGAAGAGGATGATGGGGAGGGAGGGGAAGAGCATGTTGGAGGGGAGGAGATGGATGTAGATGAATGAGATGGGGTAGGGGGTTGAAGGAAGCGAGGTTCAAAACAAGGAGGATGGGAGCCTTGAGGTTGTGTGTAGGTATGGGCTGTGTACTTGAGTATACATAGGTACATACATACGTTTGTTGTTTTAATGGGAGCATGTTGGTTTGCTTCAAGTGTGTGTTTGGTGTTGTTCATGGGAATGGCGGGGTATATTGGACTACTAGTGTATGAACCTACCCGACGTTGTGCAAAGGAGTTACTATATGCTCGAGGAGGGAGAAGTGCCAGGCTCAATGGTTACTGGGCGACAGGGAGTTGATGGAGAATTCAGATCACCTCACCTGCAGGCTTTGAGGAGTACCTATGTCCTTGGTGTGTACATATATCACAGACTTGTGTTAAGAGACTTACACATCAGGAAGATATACGACGTTTTTTTCTGTTCGTGGCTGGTCGACGAGTGATGGATGTCAGGTACCCAGGCACATCCGTCTCCTGTCGTCCAGGAAAGAGTGTAATACGGAGGCGAACTGACTGAGTAAGAAGCCTAAATTTATCATTCTGGTGGAGGACTCGTTGTCGAAGAACCTGGCCAGCCATTTTGTGAGTCGTCGTCATCGCGTTCGTGTTGTGTCTGGCGGGAGGGCGAGCAACAGCTCCATGGACCAGGCGAAGGTAGGACACGGCAGTGAAATCGACCCATGCTCACTAATCCGTACGACATACGCAAGGGAACTTTGCATTTTCCGCACAATAGAAGACATTTGGTTTGGTACACTGAGAACGAGTCAATCAAGGGGGGACAGATGGGGCGTGAGGCAAGAAAGAAGAAGAAAAGGTATCTCTCTCTCTGCAGCTCCGCGTCGCCAGGTGATTGATGATATGTTACAAAGCAAGGCGAACGGATGGGGAGGGCATAGTAGACCCAACCCCAACCCCGCGCCCCGGGACAAAGTCCGTGTTTCCCTCGGTCGACCCGCTCGCTTTCCACTGCTGCACCGGCTCCCGATTTTCTTGCACAGGTTGTGTTTTTGGTTTTCATCACCGTAACACAGCACTTGCAAGATAACCCCCCGGGCCCCTCTTTTCGTTTTTCCCCCTCTTTCTCTCCACTTTGCGCCGGCGATCGATTGGTGGGGAATTGCACCAAGCCTTGTTCTTCCCAAGCAGCGCACGCTGCTTACATCTCCTCCGAGGCGACGGCACCCGTGATAATTTCGACGAGTTCGCCCGTGATGACGGCCTGGCGGGTGCGGTTGAAGAGGATCTGGTACTTGCCGATCATCTCGCCGGCGTTCTTGGAAGCGTTCTGTGGAAAACAAAAAAGAAGTGGGGTTAATTCAAGTGGGCGGGGTGATGGATGGATTCAGGGGGAAGGGGATGATGGTAAGCTTACATCCATGGCGTTGCGGCGGGCCGAAATCTCGCAGGCGTGGCCCTCGGTCAGAGCCCAGTAGAGCGAGTTGGCGAGGGTGAACTCCCGGAGGTTGGAGAGGACCTCTTCGTCAACCTCGTACGCGGCGAAGTTGGCTGGGAGAAGAGGTTAGCGCTTTGGCTGCCGGCTCAGATGTCGGGGTTGGAATCATGACATACGAGAGGCGAGGAAAGCCTCGACGTCATAGGCCGAGATGGTGGTGGGCTCGTAGCTCGTGGCGTTGATGAACTTGTTGTAGACGATCTCGACGCCCGAGTAGTCGCCGGGCAGGTTGATGATCTGGTCGGCAATGGCCTGGGCCTCGGCGAAGGTGGGGATGTCCTTGCCGACACCGGCGAAGTTCAGGACGATCTCCTTAGCCTGGGTGCGCTGCAGCTGGGAGCGGCACTTCTCGCCGAGGATGACCAGGTCGAAGTTGGGGTCCTCGCTGTAGCGGCGGCGGATGTAGCGGGACAGACCCGAGTGAATACCGCCGCACAGGCCCTTGTCGGAGCTGCAGACGATCAGCAGCTTCTTCTTGCCCTCACCCTCGAGCGGCTTGGTCTGGGCGGCCTCGAACACCTCGTTGCTGGTCTGGCCGTAGCTGCGGGAGTCGGTCATGGCGCGCTGGGCACGGGTGAGCTTGGTCGAGGCGACGATCTTCATGGTGTTGGTGATCTTCTCGATGTTGCGGATCGACTTGAGACGGCCCTCGATCTCGCGCAGCGTCGCAAAGCCGGCGGACGGGGCGACCGCTCTGCGGATGGTGGGCAGCCGGTTAGCGAGGGGTTCGTTCGGGTCTTCCGTTTTCCATATTCCTCTCTTCCACCTTATCCCAAACTGCCGCATATCTCCTCCATACCCTCTCTGAGCTCCCCAAACACCCAAGACACAAGGCCAATCCACCAATTCCTCCGATGTATGCCATTCCCGAGCCCATCCCACCCGCCTCCCAGCTCCATCGACTCCAAGACAATAATATGCGCGCTGTGAGTGGGAGGTGTCACCTACCGGGACGAGACGGCAGCGCCGGCCCTCAACGCCGGACGGGCAGCTCTGGACAGCATGGCGGGAAGGGAGTGGAAATGAATGCTGCTGCTGGCGACAACCCCGATTGACCTCGGCGGTGGTGGTGGTGGTAGTAGTGGTCGTTGGTGTGGCCGGGGAGAGTTGAGGTCAATTGGCTTTCGGCCTCAAGCAGGCAATTGGCGTGAGAGGTTTGCGGAAGCCGGCTCCACTTCCGAGAGTTGCTGTTCCGCTTCTAGTTCGTGTGTGCCCGGGTGTGCTTGGCCAAAAAAGATGCGCCCTTTTTCCCGGCTGCTGGCGATTGGCAATTGTGGCGGGAATCAGGGTTAGGGTTTTGGTAGATGAGACCGCGAACCAGCCTTTTTGCCCAGCCAAGCCAGGTTCCAAGTTTTGGTTTGTCAGCCAGCTGCCTTGCCAGTGCTGACAGGTCGCGGCGATCCGAATTCCAGCTGGCGATCCACCCCGTCTCTCGCCTGGGCGTCCAGCCCCCAGTCTCTGCGCGTCTCCAAGTCCCCAAACCCCAATCCCGCAGAAGTCCATGCCCGTTCCATCCCATTCACGTCCGCCAATCCACTGCACTTGTCAGCGTGCTTTAGAACACAACCACCCCCGGGGTCAGCGGAGCCACTACCTGACGCATTCAGGTCGCCCCCCCAGGACCTGTGGACCTGACACCTCCAAGGCGAACGCCTCGGGTTGCTGCAAAGAGTGGAGCCCCGGGATTCCAATCTTTAACCTCACTCTGCCGCCCCAAACTTCCAGGCTGTCTCGTCCTCTTCTGCCACCTGCCATCTTCCATCTCCCTTCCTTTCTGCTTCGTTTCCTTCCTTGATGTTCTCTGGGCCTCCGACCTTCCTTCGTCCTACCTAACTCCGCTCCTCGCTACGAGAGAAATCGAGTAGCGAGCTTCTTTCTCTGACTCAGCCTGTCTTCTCCAACTCTTCTTGTCCGGGGGCGGTTTTGTTCCCGTTTTTCATCGAACTCGACTCGGCACAACCAACAAGGTCGCCTACCTGTGATCCACGAATCCGCATCTCCTTTCTCCATCGCACGGCCTTGCACGGCCTTGCAGCGCCTTTACTCGACTCGAGCCAACCCGCCCAAATTTCCCTTTCTCTTTCTCGAGTCTCGGTTCCGCGTCCAGACTCGCCTGTCTCACAGCCTTTCCACCGTTCCGCGTTACGAGCCTCCGGCACCGACCGTCGCTCAGATTTTATCACGGAGGACCATGCGAGGCGACAGCTCTGACGACGACGTTCCTCTCGCGAAGTCTGGTCAAGGTAAGGCATTTCGTCTGATCTCGGCGCGCCTTGACGCGCCTTTGCGCTCCTGCCTGCGCTTAGGCAACATTTTTTTTTTCGAGTTTCCGGTTTTCCGATTCCTGCGCGACCTGTTTTTCCATTTCCTCACTTTCTCGATTTCCAACTTTCCATCCCACAACCAAACCTTCTTTTCTTCATTCAACTAACCTCAATCCTTTTGATCATCAGCCTCCACCAGTTCACCTGAATCCAATCGCAAAATGGCCACCACACTGCCGGTGGTCCGCAAGGAGGACCGCATGGACATCGATTCGGGCGCCAACGGCGCTTCGAAGCGCAAGGCCCGCACCTCGACCGGTGCCGCCCCGAAGTATAAGGAGGAGTCAGACAGCGATGATGGCCAGCCTTTGGTATGTTCGACCATCACCTAGATTCCAATCACCAGACTGACCTCCCATCACAGGCGAAACGTCAAAAACCCAACAACCGCAAGAAGGTCGAGTCGGACAGCGATGACGAGCCGATTGCGAAGAAGAACGGCGTGAAGAAGGAAGCCGCCGAGTCTTCTGACGACGACAAGCCTCTCGGAAAGCGCAAGGCCGACACCAAGACCAAGAAGCCCGCAGCCAAGAAGGCCATCAAGGAGGAGTCCGACGACGAGCCTCTGGCCAAGCCCAAGAAACGCCAGTCCAACGGTGCCACAACCGCCAAGAAGGCCAACGGCGTCAAGAAGGAGGAGTCTGATTCCGATGCTCCCATCGCGAAGAAGGCCAAGACCGCAGCTCCCGCTAAGAAGGGCAACAACAAGGACAAGGAGAAGCAGAAAGAAAAGGACAAGGCCGCCGCCGAGGATGAGTCCAAGGAGAACAGCGAGGGCGAAGAGGAAGAGGAAGAGTACCGCTGGTGGGATCAGCCCAAGAAGGAGGATGACACCATCAAGTGGACCACTCTTGAGCACAACGGCGTGCTCTTCCCGCCTCCGTACCAGCCTCTCCCCAAGAATGTGAAGCTTTACTACGATGGCAAGCCTGTGGATCTCCACGTCGAGGCCGAGGAGGTGGCCACCTTCTTCGGCTCCATGCTCCACTCCACCCAGAACGTCGAGAACCCTGTTTTTCAGAAGAACTTCTTCAATGACTTCAAGGAGGTCCTCGACAAGACTGGCGGTGCCAAGGACATGGATGGAAATCCCGTCGAGATCACCGAGTTCAAGAAGCTCGATTTCACAAAGATTTACGAGCACTTCAGGGCTCTCAGCGAGGCCAAGAAGAACCGGTCCCCTGCAGAGAAGAAGGCCGAGAAGGCCGAGAAGGAGAAGCTGGAGGCTCCCTACATGTACTGCAAGTGGGATGGCCGGAAGGAGAAGGTTGGAAACTTCCGTGTTGAACCTCCCGGTCTTTTCCGCGGCCGCGGTGAGCACCCCAAGACGGGCAAGGTCAAGAAACGCGTCATGCCCGAGCAAGTCACCATCAACATCGGCAAGGACGCGAAGGTGCCGGATCCCCCGCCGGGCCACAAGTGGAAGGCTGTGCAGCACGACAACAAGGCGACCTGGTTGGCCATGTGGCAGGAGAACGTCAACGGCAACTACAAGTATGTCATGCTTGCGGCCAACAGCTCCATCAAGGGCCAGTCCGACTACAAGAAGTTCGAGAAGGCCCGCGAGCTCAAGAAGCACATTGACCGCATCCGCGCGGACTACACGAGGGATCTCAAGAGCGAGGTTATGGCAGACAGGCAACGTGCGACGGCTATGTACCTGATCGACAGGTTTGCCTTGAGAGCTGGTAACGAGAAGGATACGGAGAACGAGGCTGAGACCGTGGGTTGCTGCTCTCTCAAGTACGAGCACGTTACCCTTAAGGAGCCCAACATTGTCATCTTCGACTTCCTCGGAAAGGACAGCATTCGTTTCTACAACGAGTTCACCGTCGACCGCCAGGTGTTCAAGAACCTCAAGATGTTCAAGAAGCCTCCCAAGGAGGAGGGTGATGACATCTTCGATCGCCTGACGGTGGGTTTGACGATCCTATGGAGACTGTGTGGGAAAGGAATACTGACAAAGTGCTTTTCTAGACCTCGCAACTCAACAAGCATCTCTCCAGCTACATGCCCGGCCTGACGGCTAAGGTGTTCCGTACTTACAACGCTTCCAACACCATGTCTCAGCTTCTCCAGAAACTCGAAGTCAAGGACCGGACCATGGCTGAGAAGATCAAGCTCTACAACGACTGCAACCGTGAAGTCGCCATCCTTTGCAACCACAAGCGCACCGTTGGAGCCAGCCACGAGGCCCAGATGGAGAAACTCGGCGATCGCATTAAGGGATTGAAGTACCAGAAGTGGCGCACCAAAATGATGATGCTCGACCTGGATCCCAAGCTGAAGAAGAAGAAGGGCGCTGAGTACTTCGAGCTCGACAAGGATATCGACCAGGCGTGGATCGAGCAGCACCAGAAGTTCCTGGCCGAGGAGCTCAAGACCAAGATCGAGAAGAAGTTCGAGAAGGACAACGAGAAGCTCGCTTCCGAGGGCAAGGAGAAGCTGCCGGCCAAGGAGCTTAAGGAGCGTCTGAAGGCGGTGGCCGAGCTCGAGGCCAAGTTCAAGAAGGAGAACAAGACCGGCAAGGTCGAGGCGGAGGGTAAGGGGCCCACCGTCGAGAAGCTGGAAGCCGCCGTCTTGAAGCTGGAGGAGCGGATCAAGACTCTCGAGCTGCAGTGTGCGGATCGGGAGGGTAACAAGGAGGTTGCCCTGGGTACCTCTAAGATTGTGAGTTTTCAACCTCACCACGTTGTGAAGCAATGTTGCTAACTGTGACTCTCAGAACTACATCGATCCTCGTCTCACGGTCGTCTTCTCGAACAAGTTTAATGTCCCGATCGAGAAGTTCTTCTCCAAGACGCTCCGCGACAAGTTCAACTGGGCCATCCAGTCCGTCGGCAAGGACTGCACCTGGGAGTTCTAACTTCAACCGCTGGCGCACAGGAGGACCAGAAGGGAGACGACATGGGCGTTGCGTTTGTATACTATGCGAGCTTTCTTTCCTGATTTGCTCTCGGACGACATTTACTTCACACGAGCTCCCACGCGGGAATGGAAAAACACGGTGTGCCGCATTTGAAGCCTGGGCCGGTCCAGCGTTGTCGGAGGTTCATACCTCCTGACGCAAAGACCCTATGGCCGGCTTAACTGGGCGAACACCTAGGGAAGAGCGGTGGCTTTAGAGATGGGATGCACAGCGGCGGCGTTTGCAGAGAAGGGTTTCGGGCGCGTGTTGATTTGTTTTCTTCCCTCTCGTTGTATTCGACGATGAACCTGGGTACCATGGCAGGTGGGGGAGGATGTATTCTGCTTTTACTTTACGGGTGGTTTTCGCAAGTCATGAAGAAGCCGAGGGACCTCAAGGCCGTTTTCGCGCTGCATTAAATGTTACTGGCTGGGGTGGCGGCGTCATAGCAATGGGATGAGCATGACTTTGCTTGGAAATGGGGAGGAGAGGATGAATGAGGACAGAGGGTTCAGGGGTTGGGGGGTTGGCTGGGTTGTTTGGGTTGAGAAAGGCCGAGAGAGTAGGCTCTGCAGAGTTTTACCACCTTGAGGTAGCTCGCCGCTGCGTTAGTTTGCAAGGGGAGAGAGAAGTCATAGAGGAAGCAGCAAAACGGCGTTGAGTTGAACAATCGATGGTTTCTGCAATAATACCGTGAGATGGGCACGCAATGTGATGTGTCTTGACGGAAGTCTTGTCATCCCATCTTATTCATTGATATTCGTCCTGCCATGCTTCGTTCGTCTCCACCATCTGGGTTGCCCCGTGGTGTATCCAACCGCTTGAGATGAAAAAGTCAGGCTATGCGAGTGACACTATCTACATGCGTTTCAAATCATAATGCCAATCATTTACCACGTCAAGTCAATGCTGCCTCATAACGCCGCCGAATGCGAACCAAACAAACTCCAGCGCCTGATGCCCCAATTTTCAAAGGCTTGATGAAAAATAGTAAGAGAGAATAGTGGAATCCGAACCCGGAAGAAACAAGCCACCAGTCCCAACGATCTATCCCATTGCCATTCCATTCTAACCCAGCCCAATTCAAACCAACAAACGGAGGAAGTGGAAGAAAACAGACGAGAAAAGCGCCGTCATGAGGGGTACCAATGCCGAGGGCACCATTTTGACACCGCTGTCCATCGGGGGCGCGGCCGTCGGGAAGAAGTCCGAGCCTCCGGCGCTGCCGGTGGGGAGGACGCTTGTATCGAACGTGGTTTGGCCGTTATTATTGCCAGAGCCGGAAGAGGAGGAGTCCGAGTCCGAGTCCGAAGATGGCGAGGAGGTTGGGGGTGTCTGTTTTTTTTGTATTAGCATTTTGGTTTTATCAAGATTAGGTTTGGGTGAATATGTGCCATCGCCATTGAAGACAGGGAAAATGTTTATGGTAAAAGGCACGTACTTACAGTACTCGAACCAACCGGCACGACCTTGCCATCCGAGGTCATGACCCAACCCGAGGGGATGGGGCCGACGGTGCGGATCACCGTGGACCCGGCAGAGGTGTGGCCGATGATGCCGCCCGGCGGGATGGTGGGGGAGGCGGTGTAGGTGGTCTCTGGCGCTGCGCTGGCCGTGGTCTCGACGGGCGCCGCGCCGTTCGCGTTGCCGTTGATCTCGCCGCCCTCGGACCGAATCGACTGCCACGTCCCGGACTGGTCGCTGTAGTAGTAGGCCTTGCCGGTCGAGTAGTCGGTGATGCGCGCCGAGCGGACCACCATGCTGAAGGGGCCCTGGGAGTAATCGGTCGGGCCGCGCGCCCACTCGATGGTGCCCTGGGGGTTGCCCGGGTCGCCGCCGGACCAGGCGCCAAACTTGACCTGCATGGGCGTCTGCGGATACTGGTCGCCGGCGTCGGCGAAGGTGACGGTGCGCACGACGGTGCCGCCGACGTACCAGACGATGCGGTCCTTGGTCCAGTCGATGATGTAGGTGAGGAACTCGGCCTGGTTGTTGGGCGCCGGGTTGAACTGCGCGTTGGTGTAGATGGGCCGGCCGCGGCTGAAGAAGTTGGTCTGCATGGTGTTGGCGTCGGCGCCGAGCCATTCAATGTCGATCTCGTCGAGCGCATCGGAGAGGAGGACGAGAGAGCTGACGATGCCGGCGCCCGGGGCGGCTTTCATGGTCACTTCGACGCGGCCGAACATGATGTAGAAGATGCTGGTGAGTTGCGGGGAGTCGCCGGACCCGGCGACGGTGAAGCTGACGCCGTCGGGCCCGTAGGTTGGGTTGCCACCGCTGGGGACGAAGGAGTTGACTTCGCCTTGGGTGAAATCGACGTTGATGGTCATGCCGAGGGCGGTGTTGGCGGGGCAGCCACCTGGGGAGGATTGTTAGTTTTTTGGGTGCCTCATCTGCTGGAGATGGGAGTTGACTTACTAGTGAGTAGCGGGTTACATGCTGACCATGTTTGTCCGATTGCTGTGTTGCTGAAGAGAGTGACGGCGCCGGCAGCGGCAGCAGCCGCTCTCCTCCATCCTCGTGTAAACATGTTGGTTGGAAGACGGGACTCGACGGCAGGTTGCCGATACCGAGTAATAGGGGAGGTGTTTGGTGATGGTTGGCTCACGACTTGGAAGTTCAACGACAATGCAATTATGAGACAAAGGAAGAAGTTGGAGTCCGAGGATAATGTCAATCTACTTTGTACGTGGCATTCCACGGAAAAAAAGAGAGCGTGGGATGTGTCAGGGGTATGTCATCGTGTGAAGCGATTTAAAGATCGGAATGTCGACGACCTCACCAGCCTCCTCAAAGCTGTCGTCATCCGGCTGTGGGTCTCACAATCAGATCCGGCGGCTCAGCTTCAGGCGGGCAAGGATTATCTCTCGTTTGTTTCCAAGGTTAGCGGTGTTTTTGAGGAGGTTGGGAAATCGGCGGCTGCCCAAGCAACGGCCTCTGCCACACCGAATGCTGTTTCCAGGTGGCTGGGTGGTTGGCAAGGTCTCGGCACCCGGCTGTGGTCCCAATACGGGTCTTGGCATCTCGCTTGTTGTCCCGATCGGCCCCGCTCTTCCCGTCCCCCGAAAGCCAGGACGAAACCCGATCCAGGGTTCCACGTGTTGCAGATCCGATCAACCTCGTGAGGCTCAGATGAACATCAAAGGACATTGCCGTTATTGCACGTCTTCCGGATACATACTGGACTAGACACATATAGACAAGAACGCGCCCCCAAACGGAGTACTTAGATGGAATTCAACTAAATAGATGACGATCTGACAAGACAAATCAAAAATCTGAAATACCAACCCTCTCCGACATCATGTATTTCGTTTCCACCATGTATTTCAAGAACTGAAAAAGTGATGACAACCGCCAACAGAAGACAAAACATATAACCTGCTCTAAGAATAAAACACCAATATCTTAGGTGGGTACCCATACTCATTTCCCAATACGCGCCTCTTAACATCCTTCCAACAGCATGAACAGCAAGATTGCTGCGAGAATGTTAATGGAAAAACTGACTGCTCGAAGTAGCGTTGTCAGAACGTAAAGAAATCGCATCTCGTCGAATCAATCTGAAGAGGTTGACACAGAGTATTTGTTTACGGGGAGCTCCGCTGATTCCATTGTGAATTTGTGAGGATTTGGCAGTCGATTTTCATGGCGAGCTTCGAATCCAGCGGTGTTCCCACACACTGGATAGGACTCCTTGGGTCCCTCCCGCTCCTCTTTTCCTCGTCGCTCATCTCACGAACTTCGGATCTCAGATGACGGTACAGGCTGTGGCCAACCATGCTGATGACCATGGCTGCGCAAGTGGCCCAGGGAAGATATCCCAGGAGGACGAGGCGGGCATCGGCTGTCATGCCATACCCAACAACAGCGACGGTTGCCAGGACGATGAAATAAACAATGGGCTGGAGGGGGTCGCGTCTGTGTCTCCGATGGGTGAACGACGAAACACTATAGCCGAACACTAGACATGAAAATAGCATGAGGCCCGGTGGCGGACGGAAGAAGGTGGAATCGTCAACCTCCTCGCCTTGGCCTTGTTGGGCGCTCGGCCATTGAGGTACCCGAGGGTTCTCCACCAGGTTAGCAACATCTGTTGAAGTACGAGGAGAGGTCGGAGACCAACCGGTACGTGTGCGCTTTGAAGTCGGTTTTGCAAAGTGAACATCCAGATGACCGTGCTGCAGAGAGCGCAGAACACGATCTCTGCAACCTCGGACACCAGATGCCCATCACCTGGTGGCGGTGAGTCAACTGATCTGGGGCGAGGTTGCAGGAGACATAACAATGGTTGCATTTCATGTCAAGTAGGGAAGCTTTGAAAGAGAAACTCAAGAGGTTGGCTCTCGAGGTTGGATCGGCAATTCAAAGTGACGTTCTCGATGAGATCAATGGAACTATCGGTTTGCTCAACAACCACAAGGGAGTGAAAGGATGAGGCTCTGCGCTAAATAATCAGAACAGTTTACATGTAGGCTTCTGGGGAGCTTTTATATGCGATATTAGCCCCTCTAACAAAAATCACAACAGTAAGCGCCTGATTTAATCCAGGTTACCCGAGAGGTTTCCGACTATGCTGTGACCGAGTCGGCAACCACATAGTCTTCCAGTCTTGGACAAGGCTCGCATTTTGAGCCACGTCCCTAACCACCAGGGCCCAATGTGCATGCAACATGCAAAATTCCCATAGTCACTGGGCAAACTCCTGCAGCCAAGGCTGACCCGCAAGTTTGTTGCCCTGCTACGTTCTCACCGAGAATCCTAACCAATTGCTTCGTTGGACTCACCCCTCACCTCAAGTAGAGCCGCATTATATTGCGAAGGCAACCGGTGCGGACTATGCGGACCACCAGGGATTGTCGCGAGAACAGCATAACACCGCAAGAAGTGTCAGAACTTGAGAACCAATACCCTATTATCCATTGGTCGACTTTGTGATGATAGGCCGTTCAGTTGGTGGATCCCCCCCTGAACCCCTCTTTACGGCGTCGTTGTGTCGGCAAGGCATCCAACTTATCTTCCCAGAGACTTCTCATAACATCGGATGGGTCGCATGCGGCTTTACTCCAAGTCACGATACATAAAGAGTGAGGTAGTCAACAACAAGAGGGCTCAAGCTTCGGCTGACCGATGAGACGCCCGGTGGCCTTTTGCCATTAGTCGAGCGCTCCCGCCCTCCTTCCTCTCTGCTGTGTCTACCAGTCCTTCTTTTCTGCGGAAGCACATCTATTTGTGATAGACTCATGTTTTATGTTCCGCAGCTTTCTCGGACTGTCATAGCTGAGCAATTTAGAACCTGATTTACATTGACAAGCACTTACAGCAGACGAGTGGCATCGAGGCGTGTTGAAGCATCGGAGCGCTCTCGACTTAGCAACACCGTTGAACATCTGACCAGTCATCGAAACATCCAACCAGTTACCGAAACACTTGAACAATCATCGAGACACTTGATATCGAGACACTGGAACAATCATCAACAACCACCGATCATTATCTACCAATACATGAACTTCGGACTCCTGTCTTTATTGCATGCCGGCCTTCCTAGTTCCCTCCTCAGCTTGTCCTCTCGGTTTTCGGCGGCGCCGACGACGACCTCAGTTACCCCATCCATAATGGAACTTGGGGGAAGCCCAATGACAAGGCCATGGTCCCGGGCCCGGGCTGATCGAGATCTTCGTCAAAATTTCATAATCGGCTCCGCTGCCCTCATGATTGGGATGGCCGTTTTCTTTCCATTGGCTGACGACCGAGGCGGAGTTTGGTTCCGGTCCATGTAAGTAATGGTTGCTACCTGGTAATTATTCATGCTTAACAATCGCTAACCTGTACCAAATCCCATAGGACGCTGGCCCTCTTCTTCCTGGCTGTCCCGGTGTTCCATGCTTTGCATCTGGAACCTTTCATTCGGTACGGAGCCAGTCCCCATCCTTGCTACGGCTCTGTCTCCGACGAATCGAATATTCACTGACAAGCTCAGCACCGGAAGGTTCACAATTCCCATTCTATTGTTCCTCATGCTGCCTATTGTCTTGACAGCCGGTCCATCAAGGGAGAGTCTCCTCCCATGGCTGCCCTTCATTCTCACGGTGATGAGTTTTATCACCGTTGGCGTGGACGAAGCTCTACCGTACCTGCGACGCACGAACGACGATGACAGTAGATTCATGCGGCTAGAGAGCGGACGGTCGACAACGGTTTCCACACGACCACCCCCGAGCAACCCCCGTTCACCGGACCCAAGTGATTTTCGGTTTACAGGACCGCCATCTCGGGCTGTATCCAGGTGCTCTGGCAGTGAGGCTAGCTCTGGCGTCAACCTTCACAGCGTCCAAGGCGTTGTCAGGCCGTCTTGGGGCGTGTCGACTCTGAGCTTCTGGCAATCTCAGGATGCACATGAGGTACCTAGAGCTATTGGGACGGAACCGCCCACGCAGACTATGGGCATCGATCAGGACTTGGAACCTGAATTGACTGGAACCTCGGATGACCTGGACTCTCGACTCTCAACCAGTTCACTCCTCCACAACCTTGTGCAAAGGAGTGTCTGAGTACACTCTCTTACCAAAATCGAGTGGTAACCTGCATCCGTGGCATGGTGAATGCTGTTTCCTGTGGCCTGGTAGCCAACAGAACAGGCCAAGCAGGTCACCTGCCAAGGTCGGATGAGACATTCCCTTTTACGTGTCACACAGCTGACGCCCCCGTTCGTTCCTTCTTTCATATTTGGAAGAAACAAGCCACTTAGCTACCGGCCATCCTTGCATATCCCAAGGAAGCACCCCGTATGAACATCCACTTGGGTCCACAACGGCCGCGATGAGCACTCGTTTCCAGCTTGAGGGCATTTCGTTGCTTAGAGGTTTGGTCAGCCACGGAAATAACCGACATCTCTCTCTCTATTGAGTCCCGACACGCTTGTCAGCAACCGGCGATATTATTAACGTCTCAACCATGCACTTCATGGAGTGTGATAGCCCTTGAGGTGGTCTGATGTGGAATCGACCAGAAGGAGGCATTGAAAGCATTGAGTCAAGTGCTTCAAAGCGGCAGGGCGTCTGACACTTTCGCAAGATATTCGCGTGTTCTTGCCTGCCCTGCCCTACCGAATTACGGTTAGTATCTGCCCAGCCTGTGATGGAGGGGGAGGCTTTTGTCCACAGTACAGAGTTAATCCTGACGGCAATTATTCTGCAGTTCTCTGGTATGTGTGCTGGTTTGCTCGTTGGCGTCCCTATTAGTTGGGAGTTCGGCATCACATACAACGACTCGCAAGCCATACTTTGCACAACCGAGAATGACTACCCGAGGCCATCCCATACCTGCAGCATCTAATGGCAAAAGTTCCGGCCGGGAGACGCCAGGATGAAAGTTCAGTGCTCGCGGTTTGAGATGCTTCACTCGTGGGTTCGACTAATACGGGACTCAGTCCTACACACGGTGTGTATTGCCCACCTTTGATAATAGCTCCGCATTTAAATAGAGCGTTCTAACTTTGTACAGTTACTCCTGGAATGGTTGGTTCCACATCACAGCTCTCAAGGATGGGTACTTGGAAAAGAATGAAGAGAAGACATGACTTATCAGTGTATTGTAGACAGTTATTTGGTTCGTTCTTGGGTTACACAGCACCATGATGTTGACTCAGCCATGTCGGCGTTGGGTCTTGATTCAAC